>NW_027364819.1:0-170955 GCF_046119375.1 Phyllobates terribilis
CAGCTCCTTTCATTCAGTCAGTAGCTTCAAACATTTCTGGTATATGAAAAACATGTTTTTCAATGGCAAAAATCAATGAATATTGTAAATGCACAAACAGTAATATCTCCACATTGCAAGGTGCAATTCTGAAATTTTTTGCTTTTTCCTGCTAATCCTAGCATGATAAAGAAGATTCAAAGAGAGTGAGATGCCAGCTCCTTTCATTCAGTCAGTAGCTTCAAACATTTCTGGTATATGAAAAACATGTTTTTCAATGGCAAAAATCAATGAATATTGTAAATGCACAAACAGTAATATCTCCACATTGCAAGGTGCAATTCTGAAATTTTTTGCTTTTTCCTGCTAATCCTAGCATGATAAAGAAGATTCAAAGAGAGTGAGATGCCAGCTCCTTTCATTCAGTCAGTAGCTTCAAACATTTCTGGTATATGAAAAACATGTTTTTCAATGGCAAAAATCAATGAATATTGTAAATGCACAAACAGTAATATCTCCACATTGCACGGTGCAATTCTGAAATTTTTAGCTTTTTCCTGTTAATCCTAGCATGATAAAGAAGATTCAAAGAGAGTGAGATGCCAGCTCCTTTCATTCAGTCAGTAGCTTCAAACATTTCTGGTATATGAAAAACATGTTTTTCAATGGCAAAAATCAATGAATATTGTAAATGCACAAACAGTAATATCTCCACATTGCAAGGTGCAATTCTGAAATTTTTTGCTTTTTCCTGTTAATCCTAGCATGATAAAGAAGATTCAAAGAGAGTGAGATGCCAGCTCCTTTCATTCAGTCAGTAGCTTCAAACATTTCTGGTATATGAAAAAC
Source organism: Phyllobates terribilis (assembly GCF_046119375.1). Taxonomy (NCBI): domain Eukaryota; kingdom Metazoa; phylum Chordata; class Amphibia; order Anura; family Dendrobatidae; genus Phyllobates; species Phyllobates terribilis. Next base: position 829 of record NW_027364819.1, read on the forward strand.
ATGTTTTTCAATGGCAAAAATCAATGAATATTGTAAATGCACAAACAGTAATATCTCCACATTGCAAGGTGCAATTCTGAAATTTTTTGCTTTTTCCTGTTAATCCTAGCATGATAAAGAAGATTCAAAGAGAGTGAGATGCCAGCTCCTTTCATTCAGTCAGTAGCTTCAAACATTTCTGGTATATGAAAAACATGTTTTTCAATGGCAAAAATCAATGAATATTGTAAATGCACAAACAGTAATATCTCCACATTGCAAGGTGCAATTCTGAAATTTTTTGCTTTTTCCTGCTAATCCTAGCATGATAAAGAAGATTCAAAGAGAGTGAGATGCCAGCTCCTTTCATTCAGTCAGTAGCTTCAAACATTTCTGGTATATGAAAAACATGTTTTTCAATGGCAAAAATCAATGAATATTGTAAATGCACAAACAGTAATATCTCCACATTGCACGGTGCAATTCTGAAATTTTTAGCTTTTTCCTGTTAATCCTAGCATGATAAAGAAGATTCAAAGAGAGTGAGATGCCAGCTCCTTTCATTCAGTCAGTAGCTTCAAACATTTCTGGTATATGAAAAACATGTTTTTCAATGGCAAAAATCAATGAATATTGTAAATGCACAAACAGTAATATCTCCACATTGCAAGGTGCAATTCTGAAATTTTTTGCTTTTTCCTGCTAATCCTAGCATGATAAAGAAGATTCAAAGAGAGTGAGATGCCAGCTCCTTTCATTCAGTCAGTAGCTTCAAACATTTCTGGTATATGAAAAACATGTTTTTCAATGGCAAAAATCAATGAATATTGTAAATGCACAAACAGTAATATCTCCACATTGCACGGTGCAATTCTGAAATTTTTAGCTTTTTCTTGTTAATCCTAGCATGATAAAGAAGATTCAAAGAGAGTGAGATGCCAGCTCCTTTCATTCAGTCAGTAGCTTCAAACATTTCTGGTATATGAAAAACATGTTTTTCAATGGCAAAAATCAATGAATATTGTAAATGCACAAACAGTAATATCTCCACATTGCAAGGTGCAATTCTGAAATTTTTTGCTTTTTCCTGCTAATCCTAGCATGATAAAGAAGATTCAAAGAGAGTGAGATGCCAGCTCCTTTCATTCAGTCAGTAGCTTCAAACATTTCTGGTATATGAAAAACATGTTTTTCAATGGCAAAAATCAATGAATATTGTAAATGCACAAACAGTAATATCTCCACATTGCACGGTGCAATTCTGAAATTTTTAGCTTTTTCCTGTTAATCCTAGCATGATAAAGAAGATTCAAAGAGAGTGAGATGCCAGCTCCTTTCATTCAGTCATTAGCTTCAAACATTTCTGGTATATGAAAAACATGTTTTTCAATGGCAAAAATCAATGAATATTGTAAATGCACAAACAGTAATATCTCCACATTGCACGGTGCAATTCTGAAATTTTTAGCTTTTTCCTGTTAATCCTAGCATGATAAAGAAGATTCAAAGAGAGTGAGATGCCAGCTCCTTTCATTAAGTCAGTAGCTTCAAACATTTCTGGTATATGAAAAACATGTTTTTCAATGGCAAAAATCAATGAATATTGTAAATGCACAAACAGTAATATCTCCACATTGCAAGGTGCAATTCTGAAATTTTTTGCTTTTTCCTGCTAATCCTAGCATGATAAAGAAGATTCAAAGAGAGTGAGATGCCAGCTCCTTTCATTCAGTCAGTAGCTTCAAACATTTCTGGTATATGAAAAACATGTTTTTCAATGGCAAAAATCAATGAATATTGTAAATGCACAAACAGTAATATCTCCACATTGCACGGTGCAATTCTGAAATTTTTAGCTTTTTCCTGTTAATCCTAGCATGATAAAGAAGATTCAAAGAGAGTGAGATGCCAGCTCCTTTCATTCAGTCAGTAGCTTCAAACATTTCTGGTATATGAAAAACATGTTTTTCAATGGCAAAAATCAATGAATATTGTAAATGCACAAACAGTAATATCTCCACATTGCACGGTGCAATTCTGAAATTTTTAGCTTTTTCCTGTTAATCCTAGCATGATAAAGAAGATTCAAAGAGAGTGAGATGCCAGCTCCTTTCATTCAGTCAGTAGCTTCAAACATTTCTGGTATATGAAAAACATGTTTTTCAATGGCAAAAATCAATGAATATTGTAAATGCACAAACAGTAATATCTCCACATTGCAAGGTGCAATTCTGAAATTTTTTGCTTTTTCCTGCTCCTCTTAGCATGATAAAGAAGATTCAAAGAGAGTGAGATGCCAGCTACTTTCATTCAGTCAGTAGCTTCAATCATTTCTGGACGTTTTTCAATGGTAAAAATCAATGAATATTGTAAATGCACAAACAGTAATTTCTCCACATTGCAAGGTGCAATTCTGAAATTTTTTGCTTTTTCCTGCTCCTCTAAGCATGATAAAGAAGATTCAAAGAGAGTGAGATGCCAGCTCCTTTCATTCAGTCAGTAGCTTCAAACATTTCTGGTATATGAATAACATGATGTTTTTCAATGGCAAAAATCAATGAATATTGTAAATGCACAAACAGTAATTTCTCCGCATTGCAAGGTGCAATTCTGAAATTTTTTGCTTTTTCCTGCTCCTCTTAGCATGATAAAGAAGATTCAAAGAGAGTGAGATGCCAGCTCCTTTCATTCAGTCAGTAGCTTCAATCATTTCTGGACGTTTTTCAATGGCAAAAATCAATGAATATTGTAAATGCACAAACAGTAATTTCTCCGCATTGCAAGGTGCAATTCTGAAATTTTTTGCTTTTTCCTGCTCCTCTTAGCATGACAAAGAAGATTCAAAGAGAGTAAGATGCCAGCTCCTTTCATTCAGTCAGTAGCTTCTATCATTTCTGGTATATGAATAACATGATGTTTTTCAATGGCAAAAATCAATGAATATTGTAAATGCACAAACAGTAATTTCTCCGCATTGCAAGGTGCAATTCTGAAATTTTTTGCTTTTTCCTGCTCCTCTTAGCATGATAAAGAAGATTCAAAGAGAGTGAGATGCCAGCTCCTTTCATTCAGTCAGTAGCTTCAATCATTTCTGGACGTTTTTCAATGGCAAAAATCAATGAATATTGTAAATGCACAAACAGTAATTTCTCCGCATTGCAAGGTGCAATTCTGAAATTTTTTGCTTTTTCCTGCTCCTCTTAGCATGATAAAGAAGATTCAAAGAGAGAGATGCCAGCTCCTTTCATTCAGTCAGTAGCTTCAATCATTTCTGGATGTTTTTCAATGGCAAAAATCAATGAATATTGTAAATGCACAAACTGTAATTTCTCCGCATTGCAAGGTGCAATTCTGAAATTTTTTGCTTTTTCCTGCTCCTCTTAGCATGATAAAGAAGATTCAAAGAGAGTGAGATGCCAGCTCCTTTCATTCAGTCAGTAGCTTCAATCATTTCTGGACGTTTTTCAATGGCAAAAATCAATGAATATTGTAAATGCACAAACAGTAATTTCTCCGCATTGCAAGGTGCAATTCTGAAATTTTTTGCTTTTTCCTGCTCCTCTTAGCATGATAAAGAAGATTCAAAGAGAGTGAGATGCCAGCTCCTTTCATTCAGTCAGTACCTTCAATCATTTCTGGATGTTTTTCAATGGCAAAAATCAATGAATATTGTAAATGCACAAACAGTAATTTCTCCGCATTGCAAGGTGAAATTCTGAAATTTTTTGCTTTTTCCCGCTCCTCTTAGCATGATAAAGAAGATTCAAAGAGAGTGAGGTGCCAGCTCCTTTCATTCAGTCAGTAGCTTCAAACATTTCTGGTATATGAATAACATGTTTTTCAATGGCAAAAATCATTGAATATTGTAAATGCACAAACAGTAATTTCTCCGCATTGCAAGGTGCAATTCTGAAATTTTTTGATTTTTCCTGCTCCTCTTAGCATGATAAAGAAGATTCAAAGAGAGTGAGATGCCAGCTCCTTTCATTCAGTCAGTAGCTTCAATCATTTCTGGACGTTTTTCAATGGCAAAAATCAATGAATATTGTAAATGCACAAACAGTAATTTCTCCGCATTGCAAGGTGCAATTCTGAAATTTTTTGCTTTTTCCTGCTCCTCTTAGCATGATAAAGAAGATTCAAAGAGAGTGAGATGCCAGCTCCTTTCATTCAGTCAGTAGCTTCAATCATTTCTGGACGTTTTTCAATGGCAAAAATCAATGAATATTGTAAATGCACAAACAGTAATTTCTCCGCATTGCAAGGTGCAATTCTGAAATTTTTTGCTTTTTCCTGCTCCTCTTAGCATGATAAAGAAGATTCAAAGAGAGTGAGATGCCAGCTCCTTTCATTCAGTCAGTAGCTTCAAACATTTCTGGTATATGAATAACATGATGTTTTTCAATGGCAAAAATCAATGAATATTGTAAATGCACAAACAGTAATTTCTCCGCATTGCAAGGTGCAAGTCTGAAATTTTTTGCTTTTTCCTGCTCCTCTTAGCATGATAAAGAAGATTCAAAGAGAGTGAGATGCCAGCTACTTTCATTCAGTCAGTAGCTTCAATCATTTCTGGACGTTTTTCAATGGTAAAAATAAATGAATATTGTAAATGCACAAACAGTAATTTCTCCACATTGCAAGGTGCAATTCTGAAATTTTTTGCTTTTTCCTGCTCCTCTTAGCATGATAAAGAAGATTCAAAGAGAGTGAGATGCCAGCTCCTTTCATTCAGTCAGTAGCTTCAAACATTTCTGGTATATGAATAACATGATGTTTTTCAATGGCAAAAATCAATGAATATTGTAAATGCACAAACAGTAATTTCTCCGCATTGCAAGGTGCAATTCTGAAATTTTTTGCTTTTTCCTGCTCCTCTTAGCATGATAAAGAAGATTCAAAGAGAGTGAGATGCCAGCTCCTTTCATTCAGTCAGTAGCTTCAAACATTTCTGGTATATGAATAACATGATGTTTTTCAATGGCAAAAATCAATGAATATTGTAAATGCACAAAGAGTAATTTCTCCGCATTGCAAGGTGCAATTCTGAAATTTTTTGCTTTTTCCTGCTCCTCTTAGCATGATAAAGAAGATTCAAAGAGAGTGAGATGCCAGCTCCTTTCATTCAGTCAGTAGCTTCAATCATTTCTGGACGTTTTTCAATGGCAAAAATCAATGAATATTGTAAATGCACAAACAGTAATTTCTCCGCATTGCAAGGTGCAATTCTGAAATTTTTTGCTTTTTTCCTGCTCCTCTTAGCATGATAAAGAAGATTCAAAGAGAATGAGATGCCAGCTCCTTTCATTCAGTCAGTAGCTTCAATCATTTCTGGACGTTTTTCAATGGCAAAAATCAATGAATATTGTAAATGCACAAACAGTAATTTCTCCGCATTGCAAGGTGCAATTCTGAAATTTTTTGCTTTTTCCTGCTCCTCTTAGCATGATAAAGAAGATTCAAAGAGAGGGAGATGCCAGCTCCTTTCATTCAGTCAGTAGCTTCAAACATTTCTGGTATATGAATAACATGATGTTTTTCAATGGCAAAAATCAATGAATATTGTAAATGCACAAACAGTAATTTCTCCGCATTGCAAGGTGCAATTCTGAAATTTTTTGCTTTTTCCTGCTCCTCTTAGCATGATAAAGAAGATTCAAAGAGAGTGAGATGCCAGCTCCTTTCATTCAGTCAGTAGCTTCAATCATTTCTGGACGTTTTTCAATGGCAAAAATCAATGAATATTGTAAATGCACAAACAGTAATTTCTCCGCATTGCAAGGTGCAATTCTGAAATTTTTTGCTTTTTCCTGCTCCTCTTAGCATGATAAAGAAGATTCAAAGAGAGTGAGATGCCAGCTCCTTTCATTCAGTCAGTAGCTTCAATCATTTCTGGACGTTTTTCAATGGCAAAAATCAATGAATATTGTAAATGCACAAACAGTAATTTCTCCGCATTGCAAGGTGCAATTCTGAAATTTTTTGCTTTTTCCTGCTCCTCTTAGCATGACAAAGAAGATTCAAAGAGAGTAAGATGCCAGCTCCTTTCATTCAGTCAGTAGCTTCAATCATTTCTGGTATATGAATAACATGATGTTTTTCAATGGCAAAAATCAATGAATATTGTAAATGCACAAACAGTAATTTCTCCGCATTGCAAGGTGCAATTCTGAAATTTTTTGCTTTTTCCTGCTCCTCTTAGCATGATAAAGAAGATTCAAAGAGAGTGAGATGCCAGCACCTTTCATTCAGTCAGTAGCTTCAATCATTTCTGGACGTTTTTCAATGGCAAAAATCAATGAATATTGTAAATGCACAAACAGTAATTTCTCCGCATTGCAAGGTGCAATTCTGAAATTTTTTGCTTTTTCCTGCTCCTCTTAGCATGATAAAGAAGATTCAAAGAGAGTGAGATGCCAGCTCCTTTCATTCAGTCAGTAGCTTCAATCATTTCTGGACGTTTTTCAATGGCAAAAATCAATGAATATTGTAAATGCACAAACAGTAATTTCTCCGCATTGCAAGGTGCAATTCTGAAATTTTTTGCTTTTTCCTGCTCCTCTTAGCATGATAAAGAAGATTCAAAGAGAGTGAGATGCCAGCTCCTTTCATTCAGTCAGTAGCTTCAAACATTTCTGGTATATGAATAACATGATGTTTTTCAATGGCAAAAATCAATGAATATTGTAAAAGCACAAACAGTAATTTCTCCGCATTGCAAGGTGCAATTCTGAAATTTTTTGCTTTTTCCTGCTCCTCTTAGCATGATAAAGAAGATTCAAAGAGAGTGAGATGCCAGCTCCTTTCATTCAGTCAGTAGCTTCAATCATTTCTGGACGTTTTTCAATGGCAAAAATCAATGAATATTGTAAATGCACAAACAGTAATTTCTCCGCATTGCAAGGTGCAATTCTGAAATTTTTTGCTTTTTCCTGCTCCTCTTAGCATGATAAAGAAGATTCAAAGAGAGTGAGATGCCAGCTCCTTTCATTCAGTCAGTAGCTTCAATCATTTCTGGTATATGAATAACATGATGTTTTTCAATGGCAAAAATCAATGAATATTGTAAATGCACAAACAGTAATTTCTCCGCATTGCAAGTTGCAATTCTGAAATTTTTTGCTTTTTCCTGCTCCTCTTAGCATGATAAAGAAGATTCAAAGAGAGTGAGATGCCAGCTCCTTTCATTCAGTCAGTAGCTTCAATCATTTCTGGACGTTTTTCAATGGCAAAAATCAATGAATATTGTAAATGCACAAACAGTAATTTCTCCGCATTGCAAGGTGCAATTCTGAAATTTTTTGCTTTTTCCTGCTCCTCTTAGCATGATAAAGAAGATTCAAAGAGAGTGAGATGCCAGCTCCTTTCATTCAGTCAGTAGCTTCAATCATTTCTGGACGTTTTTCAATGGCAAAAATCAATGAATATTGTAAATGCACAAACAGTAATTTCTCCGCATTGCAAGGTGCAATTCTGAAATTTTTTGCTTTTTCCTGCTCCTCTTAGCATGATAAAGAAGATTCAAAGAGAGTGAGATGCCAGCTCCTTTCATTCAGTCAGTAGCTTCAAACATTTCTGGTATATGAATAACATGATGTTTTTCAATGGCAAAAATCAATGAATATTGTAAAAGCACAAACAGTAATTTCTCCGCATTGCAAGGTGCAATTCTGAAATTTTTTGCTTTTTCCTGCTCCTCTTAGCATGATAAAGAAGATTCAAAGAGAGTGAGATGCCAGCTCCTTTCATTCAGTCAGTAGCTTCAATCATTTCTGAACGTTTTTCAATGGCAAAAATCAATGAATATTGTAAATGCACAAACAGTAATTTCTCCGCATTGCAAGGTGCAATTCTGAAATTTTTTGCTTTTTCCTGCTCCTCTTAGCATGATAAAGAAGATTCAAAGAGAGTGAGATGCCAGCTCCTTTCATTCAGTCAGTAGCTTCAATCATTTCTGGACGTTTTTCAATGGCAAAAATCAATGAATATTGTAAATGCACAAACAGTAATTTCTCCGCATTGCAAGGTGCAATTCTGAAATTTTTTGCTTTTTCCTGCTCCTCTTAGCATGATAAAGAAGATTCAAAGAGAGTGAGATGCCAGCTCCTTTCATTCAGTCAGTAGCTTCAAACATTTCTGGTATATGAATAACATGATGTTTTTCAATGGCAAAAATCAATGAATATTGTAAAAGCACAAACAGTAATTTCTCCGCATTGCATGGTGCAATTCTGAAATTTTTTGCTTTTTCCTGCTCCTCTTAGCATGATAAAGAAGATTCAAAGAGAGTGAGATGCCAGCTCCTTTCATTCAGTCAGTAGCTTCAATTCTTTCTGGACGTTTTTCAATGGCAAAAATCAATGAATATTGTAAATGCACAAACAGTAATTTCTCCGCATTGCAAGGTGCAATTCTGAAATTTTTTGCTTTTTCCTGCTCCTCTTAGCATGATAAAGAAGATTCAAAGAGAGTGAGATGCCAGCTCCTTTCATTCAGTCAGTAGCTTCAATCATTTCTGGTATATGAATAACATGATGTTTTTCAATGGCAAAAATCAATGAATATTGTAAATGCACAAACAGTAATTTCTCCGCATTGCAAGTTGCAATTCTGAAATTTTTTGCTTTTTCCTGCTCCTCTTAGCATGATAAAGAAGATTCAAAGAGAGTGAGATGCCAGCTCCTTTCATTCAGTCAGTAGCTTCAATCATTTCTGGACGTTTTTCAATGGCAAAAATCAATGAATATTGTAAATGCACAAACAGTAATTTCTCCGCATTGCAAGGTGCAATTCTGAAATTTTTTGCTTTTTCCTGCTCCTCTTAGCATGATAAAGAAGATTCAAAGAGAGTGAGATGCCAGCTCCATTCATTCAGTCAGTAGCTTCAATCATTTCTGGACGTTTTTCAATGGCAAAAATCAATGAATATTGTAAATGCACAAACAGTAATTTCTCCGCATTGCAAGGTGCAATTCTGAAATTTTTTGCTTTTTCCTGCTCCTCTTAGCATGATAAAGAAGATTCAAAGAGAGTGAGATGCCAGCTCCTTTCATTCAGTCAGTAGCTTCAAACATTTCTGGTATATGAATAACATGATGTTTTTCAATGGCAAAAATCAATGAATATTGTAAAAGCACAAACAGTAATTTCTCCGCATTGCAAGGTGCAATTCTGAAATTTTTTGCTTTTTCCTGCTCCTCTTAGCATGATAAAGAAGATTCAAAGAGAGTGAGATGCCAGCTCCTTTCATTCAGTCAGTAGCCTCAATCATTTCTGGACGTTTTTCAATGGCAAAAATCAATGAATATTGTAAATGCACAAACAGTAATTTCTCCGCATTGCAAGGTGCAATTCTGAAATTTTTTGCTTTTTCCTGCTCCTCTTAGCATGATAAAGAAGATTCAAAGAGAGTGAGATGCCAGCTCCTTTCATTCAGTCAGTAGCTTCAATCATTTCTGGTATATGAATAACATGATGTTTTTCAATGGCAAAAATCAATGAATATTGTAAATGCACAAACAGTAATTTCTCCACATTGCAAGGTGCAATTCTGAAATTTTTTGCTTTTTCCTGCTCCTCTTAGCATGATAAAGAAGATTCAAAGAGAGTGAGATGCCAGCTCCTTTCATTCAGTCAGTAGCTTCAATCATTTCTGGACGTTTTTCAATGGCAAAAATCAATGAATATTGTAAATGCACAAACAGTAATTTCTCCGCATTGCAAGGTGCAGTTCTGAAATTTTTTGCTTTTTCCTGCTCCTCTTAGCATGATAAAGAAGATTCAAAGAGAGCGAGATGCCAGCTCCTTTCATTCAGTCAGTAGCTTCAATCATTTCTGGTATATGAATAACATGATGTTTTTCAATGGCAAAAATCAATGAATATTGTAAATGCACAAACAGTAATTTCTCCGCATTGCAAGGTGCAATTCTGAAATTTTTTGCTTTTTCCTGCTCCTCTTAGCATGATAAAGAAGATTCAAAGAGAGTGAGATGCCAGCTCCTTTCATTCAGTCAGTAGCTTCAATCATTTCTGGACGTTTTTCAATGGCAAAAATCAATGAATATTGTAAATGCACAAACAGTAATTTCTCCGCATTGCAAGGTGCAATTCTGAAATTTTTTGCTTTTTCCTGCTCCTCTTAGCATGATAAAGAAGATTCAAAGAGAGTGAGATGCCAGCTCCTTTCATTCAGTCAGTAGCTTCAATCATTTCTGGACGTTTTTCAATGGCAAAAATCAATGAATATTGTAAATGCACAAACAGTAATTTCTCCGCATTGCAAGGTGCAATTCTGAAATTTTTTGCTTTTTCCTGCTCCTCTTAGCATGATAAAGAAGATTCAAAGAGAGTGAGATGCCAGCTCCTTTCATTCAGTCAGTAGCTTCAATCATTTCTGGTATATGAATAACATGATGTTTTTCAATGGCAAAAATCAATGAATATTGTAAATGCACACAGTAATTTCTCCGCATTGCAAGGTGCAATTCTGAAATTTTTTGCTTTTTCCTGCTCCTCTTAGCATGATAAAGAAGATTCAAAGAGAGTGAGATGCCAGCTCCTTTCATTCAGTCAGCAGCTTCAATCATTTCTGGACATTTTTCAATGGCAAAAATCAATGAATATTGTAAATGCACAAACAGTAATTTCTCCGCATTGCAAGGTGCAATTCTGAAATTTTTTGCTTTTTCCTGCTCCTCTTAGCATGATAAAGAAGATTCAAAGAGAGTGAGATGCCAGCTCCTTTCATTCAGTCAGTAGCTTCAAACATTTCTGGTATATGAATAACATGATGTTTTTCAATGGCAAAAATCAATGAATATTGTAAAAGCACAAACAGTAATTTCTCCGCATTGCAAGGTGCAATTCTGAAATTTTTTGCTTTTTCCTGCTCCTCTTAGCATGATAAAGAAGATTCAAAGAGAGTGAGATGCCAGCTCCTTTCATTCAGTCAGTAGCTTCAATCATTTCTGGACGTTTTTCAATGGCAAAAATCAATGAATATTGTAAATGCACAAACAGTAATTTCTCCGCATTGCAAGGTGCAATTCTGAAATTTTTTGCTTTTTCCTGCTCCTCTTAGCATGATAAAGAAGATTCAAAGAGAGTGAGATGCCAGCTCCTTTCATTCAGTCACTAGCTTCAATCATTTCTGGTATATGAATAACATGATGTTTTTCAATGGCAAAAATCAATGAATATTGTAAATGCACAAACAGTAATTTCTCCGCATTGCAAGTTGCAATTCTGAAATTTTTTGCTTTTTCCTGCTCCTCTTAGCATGATAAAGAAGATTCAAAGAGAGTGAGATGCCAGCTCCTTTCATTCAGTCAGTATCTTCAATTATTTCTGGACGTTTTTCAATGGCAAAAATCAATGAATATTGTAAATGCACAAACAGTAATTTCTCCGCATTGCAAGGTGCAATTCTGAAATTTTTTGCTTTTTCCTGCTCCTCTTAGCATGATAAAGAAGATTCAAAGAGAGTGAGATGCCAGCTCCTTTCATTCAGTCAGTTGCTTCAATCATTTCTGGACGTTTTTCAATGGCAAAAATCAATGAATATTGTAAATGCACAAACAGTAATTTCTCCGCATTGCAAGGTGCAATTCTGAAATTTTTTGCTTTTTCCTGCTCCTCTTAGCATGATAAAGAAGATTCAAAGAGAGTGAGATGCCAGCTCCTTTCATTCAGTCAGTAGCTTCAATCATTTCTGGACGTTTTTCAATGGCAAAAATCAATGAATATTGTAAATGCACAAACAGTAATTTCTCCGCATTGCAAGGTGCAATTCTGAAATTTTTTGCTTTTTCCTGCTCCTCTTAGCATGATAAAGAAGATTCAAAGAGAGTGAGATGCCAGCTCCTTTCATTCAGTCAGTAGCTTCAATCATTTCTGGTATATGAATAACATGATGTTTTTCAATGGCAAAAATCAATGAATATTGTAAATGCACAAACAGTAATTTCTCCGCATTGCAAGTTGCAATTCTGAAATTTTTTGCTTTTTCCTGCTCCTCTTAGCATGATAAAGAAGATTCAAAGAGAGTGAGATGCCAGCTCCTTTCATTCAGTCAGTAGCTTCAATCATTTCTGGACGTTTTTCAATGGCAAAAATCAATGAATATTGTAAATGCACAAACAGTAATTTCTCCGCATTGCAAGGTGCAATTCTGAAATTTTTTGCTTTTTCCTGCTCCTCTTAGCATGATAAAGAAGATTCAAAGAGAGTGAGATGCCAGCTCCATTCATTCAGTCAGTAGCTTCAATCATTTCTGGACGTTTTTCAATGGCAAAAATCAATGAATATTGTAAATGCACAAACAGTAATTTCTCCGCATTGCAAGGTGCAATTCTGAAATTTTTTGCTTTTTCCTGCTCCTCTTAGCATGATAAAGAAGATTCAAAGAGAGTGAGATGCCAGCTCCTTTCATTCAGTCAGTAGCTTCAATCATTTCTGGACGTTTTTCAATGGCAAAAATCAATGAATATTGTAAATGCACAAACAGTAATTTCTCCGCATTGCAAGGTGCAATTCTGAAATTTTTTGCTTTTTCCTGCTCCTCTTAGCATGATAAAGAAGATTCAAAGAGAGTGAGATGCCAGCTCCTTTCATTCAGTCAGTAGCTTCAATCATTTCTGGTATATGAATAACATGATGTTTTTCAATGGCAAAAATCAATGAATATTGTAAATGCACAAACAGTAATTTCTCCACATTGCAAGGTGCAATTCTGAAATTTTTTGCTTTTTCCTGCTCCTCTTAGCATGATAAAGAAGATTCAAAGAGAGTGAGATGCCAGCTCCTTTCATTCAGTCAGTAGCTTCAATCATTTCTGGACGTTTTTCAATGGCAAAAATCAATGAATATTGTAAATGCACAAACAGTAAATTCTCCGCATTGCAAGGTGCAATTCTGAAATTTTTTGCTTTTTCCTGCTCCTCTTAGCATGATAAAGAAGATTCAAAGAGAGCGAGATGCCAGCTCCTTTCATTCAGTCAGTAGCTTCAATCATTTCTGGTATATGAATAACATGATGTTTTTCAATGGCAAAAATCAATGAATATTGTAAATGCACAAACAGTAATTTCTCCGCATTGCAAGGTGCAATTCTGAAATTTTTTGCTTTTTCCTGCTCCTCTTAGCATGATAAAGAAGATTCAAAGAGAGTGAGATGCCAGCTCCTTTCATTCAGTCAGTAGCTTCAATCATTTCTGGACGTTTTTCAATGGCAAAAATCAATGAATATTGTAAATGCACAAACAGTAATTTCTCCGCATTGCAAGGTGCAATTCTGAAATTTTTTGCTTTTTCCTGCTCCTCTTAGCATGATAAAGAAGATTCAAAGAGAGTGAGATGCCAGCTCCTTTCATTCAGTCAGTAGCTTCAATCATTTCTGGACGTTTTTCAATGGCAAAAATCAATGAATATTGTAAATGCACAAACAGTAATTTCTCCGCATTGCAAGGTGCAATTCTGAAATTTTTTGCTTTTTCCTGCTCCTCTTAGCATGATAAAGAAGATTCAAAGAGAGTGAGATGCCAGCTCCTTTCATTCAGTCAGTAGTTTCAATCATTTCTGGTATATGAATAACAAGATGTTTTTCAATGGCAAAAATCAATGAATATTGTAAATGCACAAACAGTAATTTCTCCGCATTGCAAGGTGCAATTCTGAAATTTTTTGCTTTTTCCTGCTCCTCTTAGCATGATAAAGAAGATTCAAAGAGAGTGAGATGCCAGCTCCTTTCATTCAGTCAGCAGCTTCAATCATTTCTGGACATTTTTCAATGGCAAAAATCAATGAATATTGTAAATGCACAAACAGTAATTTCTCCGCATTGCAAGGTGCAATTCTGAAATTTTTTGCTTTTTCCTGCTCCTCTTAGCATGATAAAGAAGATTCAAAGAGAGTGAGATGCCAGCTCCTTTCATTCAGTCAGTAGCTTCAAACATTTCTGGTATATGAATAACATGATGTTTTTCAATGGCAAAAATCAATGAATATTGTAAAAGCACAAACAGTAATTTCTCCGCATTGCAAGGTGCAATTCTGAAATTTTTTGCTTTTTCCTGCTCCTCTTAGCATGATAAAGAAGATTCAAAGAGAGTGAGATGCCAGCTCCTTTCATTCAGTCAGTAGCTTCAATCATTTCTGGACGTTTTTCAATGGCAAAAATCAATGAATATTGTAAATGCACAAACAGTAATTTCTCCGCATTGCAAGGTGCAATTCTGAAATTTTTTGCTTTTTCCTGCTCCTCTTAGCATGATAAAGAAGATTCAAAGAGAGTGAGATGCCAGCTCCTTTCATTCAGTCAGTAGCTTCAATCATTTCTGGTATATGAATAACACGATGTTTTTCAATGGCAAAAATCAATGAATATTGTAAATGCACAAACAGTAATTTCTCCGCATTGCAAGTTGCAATTCTGAAATTTTTTGCTTTTTCCTGCTCCTCTTAGCATGATAAAGAAGATTCAAAGAGAGTGAGATGCCAGCTCCTTTCATTCAGTCAGTAGCTTCAATTATTTCTGGACGTTTTTCAATGGCAAAAATCAATGAATATTGTAAATGCACAAACAGTAATTTCTCCGCATTGCAAGGTACAATTCTGAAATTTTTTGCTTTTTCCTGCTCCTCTTAGCATGATAAAGAAGATTCAAAGAGAGTGAGATGCCAGCTCCTTTCATTCAGTCAGTTGCTTCAATCATTTCTGGACGTTTTTCAATGGCAAAAATCAATGAATATTGTAAATGCACAAACAGTAATTTCTCCGCATTGCAAGGTGCAATTCTGAAATTTTTTGCTTTTTCCTTCTCCTCTTAGCATGATAAAGAAGATTCAAAGAGAGTGAGATGCCAGCTCCTTTCATTCAGTCAGTAGCTTCAATCATTTCTGGACGTTTTTCAATGGCAAAAATCAATGAATATTGTAAATGCACAAACAGTAATTTCTCCGCATTGCAAGGTGCAATTCTGAAATTTTTTGCTTTTTCCTGCTCCTCTTTGCATGATAAAGAAGATTCAAAGAGAGTGAGATGCCAGCTCCTTTCATTCAGTCAGTAGCTTCAATCATTTCTGGTATATGAATAACATGATGTTTTTCAATGGCAAAAATCAATGAATATTGTAAATGCACAAACAGTAATTTCTCCGCATTGCAAGGTGCAATTCTGAAATTTTTGGCTTTTTCCTGCTCCTCTTAGCATGATAAAGAAGATTCAAAGAGAGTGAGATGCCAGCTCCTTTCATTCAGTCAGTAGCTTCAATCATTTCTGGATGTTTTTCAATGGCAAAAATCAATGAATATTGTAAATGCACAAACAGTAATTTCTCCGTATTGCAAGGTGCAATTCTGAAATTTCTTGCATTTTCCTGCTCCTCTTAGCATGATGAAGAAGATTCAAAGAGAGTGAGATGCCAGCTCCTTTCATTCAGTCAGTAGCTTCAATCATTTCTGGATGTTTTTCAATGGCAAAAATCAATGAATATTGTAAATGCACAAACAGTAATTTCTCCGCATTGCAAGGTGCAATTCTGAAATTTTTTGCTTTTTCCTGCTCCTCTTAGCATGATAAAGAAGATTCAAAGAGAGTGAGATGCCAGCTCCTTTCATTCAGTCAGTAGCTTCAAACATTTCTGGTATATGAATAACATGATGTTTTTCAATGGCAAAAATCAATGAATATTGTAAATGCACAAACAGTAATTTCTCCGCATTGCAAGGTGCAATTCTGAAATTTTTTGCTTTTTCCTGCTCCTCTTAGCATGATAAAGAAGATTCAAAGAGAGTGAGATGCCAGCTCCTTTCATTCAGTCAGTAGCTTCAATCATTTCTGGACGTTTTTCAATGGCAAAAATCAATGAATATTGTAAATGCACAAACAGTAATTTCTCCGCATTGCAAGGTGCAATTCAGAAATTTTTGGCTTTTTCCTGCTCCTCTTAGCATGATAAAGAAGATTCAAAGAGAGTGAGATGCCAGCTTCTTTCATTCAGTCAGTAGCTTCAAACATTTCTGGGATATGAATAACATGATGTTTTTCAATGGCAAAAATTAATTAATATTGTAAATGCACAAACAGTAATTTCTCCGCATTGCAAGGTGCAATTCTGAAATTTTTTGCTTTTTCCTGCTCCTCTTAGCATGATAAAGAAGATTCAAAGAGAGTGAGATGCCAGCTCCTTTCATTCAGTCAGTAGCTTCAATCATTTCTGGACGTTTTTCAATGGCAAAAATCAATGAATATTGTAAATGCACAAACAGTAATTTCTCCGCATTGCAAGGTGCAATTCTGAAATTTTTTGCTTTTTCCTGCTCCTCTTAGCATGATAAAGAAGATTCAAAGAGAGTGAGATGCCAGCTCCTTTCATTCAGTCAGTAGCTTCAATCATTTCTGGACGTTTTTCAATGGCAAAAATCAATGAATATTGTAAATGCACAAACAGTAATTTCTCCGCATTGCAAGGTGCAATTCTGAAATTTTTTGCTTTTTCCTGCTCCTCTTAGCATGATAAAGAAGATTCAAAGAGAGTGAGATGCCAGCTCCTTTCATTCAGTCAGTAGCTTCAATCATTTCTGGTATATGAATAACATGATGTTTTTCAATGGCAAAAATCAATGAATATTGTAAATGCACAAACAGTAATTTCTCCGCATTGCAAGTTGCAATTCTGAAATTTTTTGCTTTTTCCTGCTCCTCTTAGCATGATAAAGAAGATTCAAAGAGAGTGAGATGCCAGCTCCTTTCATTCAGTCAGTAGCTTCAATCATTTCTGGACGTTTTTCAATGGCAAAAATCAATGAATATTGTAAATGCACAAACAGTAATTTCTCCGCATTGCAAGGTGCAATTCTGAAATTTTTTGCTTTTTCCTGCTCCTCTTAGCATGATAAAGAAGATTCAAAGAGAGTGAGATGCCAGCTCCTTTCATTCAGTCAGTAGCTTCAATCATTTCTGGACGTTTTTCAATGGCAAAAATCAATGAATATTGTAAATGCACAAACAGTAATTTCTCCGCATTGCAAGGTGCAATTCTGAAATTTTTTGCTTTTTCCTGCTCCTCTTAGCATGATAAAGAAGATTCAAAGAGAGTGAGATGCCAGCTCCTTTCATTCAGTCAGTAGCTTCAAACATTTCTGGTATATGAATAACATGATGTTTTTCAATGGCAAAAATCAATGAATATTGTAAATGCACAAACAGTAATTTCTCCGCATTGCAAGGTGCAATTCTGAAATTTTTTGCTTTTTCCTGCTCCTCTTAGCATGATAAAGAAGATTCAAAGAGAGTGAGATGCCAGCTCCTTTCATTCAGTCAGTAGCTTCAATCATTTCTGGACGTTTTTCAATGGCAAAAATCAATGAATATTGTAAATGCACAAACAGTAATTTCTCCGCATTGCAAGGTGCAATTCTGAAATTTTTTGCTTTTTCCTGCTCCTCTTAGCATGATAAAGAAGATTCAAAGAGAGTGAGATGCCAGCTTCTTTCATTCAGTCAGTAGCTTCAAACATTTCTGGGATATGAATAACATGATGTTTTTCAATGGCAAAAATTAATGAATATTGTAAATGCACAAACAGTAATTTCTCCGCATTGCAAGGTGCAATTCTGAAATTTTTTGCTTTTTCCTGCTCCTCTTAGCATGATAAAGAAGATTCAAAGAGAGTGAGATGCCAGCTCCTTTCATTCAGTCAGTAGCTTCAATCATTTCTGGACGTTTTTCAATGGCAAAAATCAATGAATATTGTAAATGCACAAACAGTAATTTCTCCGCATTGCAAGGTGCAATTCTGAAATTTTTTGCTTTTTCCTGCTCCTCTTAGCATGATAAAGAAGATTCAAAGAGAGTGAGATGCCAGCTCCTTTCATTCAGTCAGTAGCTTCAATCATTTCTGGACGTTTTTCAATGGCAAAAATCAATGAATATTGTAAATGCACAAACAGTAATTTCTCCGCATTGCAAGGTGCAATTCTGAAATTTTTTGCTTTTTCCTGCTCCTCTTAGCATGATAAAGAAGATTCAAAGAGAGTGAGATGCCAGCTCCTTTCATTCAGTCAGTAGCTTCAATCATTTCTGGTATATGAATAACATGATGTTTTTCAATGGCAAAAATCAATGAATATTGTAAATGCACAAACAGTAATTTCTCCGCATTGCAAGTTGCAATTCTGAAATTTTTTGCTTTTTCCTGCTCCTCTTAGCATGATAAAGAAGATTCAAAGAGAGTGAGATGCCAGCTCCTTTCATTCAGTCAGTAGCTTCAATCATTTCTGGACGTTTTTCAATGGCAAAAATCAATGAATATTGTAAATGCACAAACAGTAATTTCTCCGCATTGCAAGGTGCAATTCTGAAATTTTTTGCTTTTTCCTGCTCCTCTTGGCATGATAAAGAAGATTCAAAGAGAGTGAGATGCCAGCTCCTTTCATTCAGTCAGTAGCTTCAATCATTTCTGGACGTTTTTCAATGGCAAAAATCAATGAATATTGTAAATGCACAAACAGTAATTTCTCCGCATTGCAAGGTGCAATTCTGAAATTTTTTGCTTTTTCCTGCTCCTCTTAGCATGATAAAGAAGATTCAAAGAGAGTGAGATGCCAGCTCCTTTCATTCAGTCAGTAGCTTCAAACATTTCTGGTATATGAATAACATGATGTTTTTCAATGGCAAAAATCAATGAATATTGTAAATGCACAAACAGTAATTTCTCCGCATTGCAAGGTGCAATTCTGAAATTTTTTGCTTTTTCCTGCTCCTCTTAGCATGATAAAGAAGATTCAAAGAGAGTGAGATGCCAGCTCCTTTCATTCAGTCAGTAGCTTCAATCATTTCTGGACGTTTTTCAATGGCAAAAATCAATGAAGATTGTAAATGCACAAACAGTAATTTCTCCGCATTGCAAGGTGCAATTCTGAAATTTTTTGCTTTTTCCTGCTCCTCTTAGCATGATAAAGAAGATTCAAAGAGAGTGAGATGCCAGCTTCTTTCATTCAGTCAGTAGCTTCAAACATTTCTGGGATATGAATAACATGATGTTTTTCAATGGCAAAAATTAATGAATATTGTAAATGCACAAACAGTAATTTCTCCGCATTGCAAGGTGCAATTCTGAAATTTTTTGCTTTTTCCTGCTCCTCTTAGCATGATAAAGAAGATTCAAAGAGAGTGAGATGCCAGCTCCTTTCATTCAGTCAGTAGCTTCAATCATTTCTGGACGTTTTTCAATGGCAAAAATCAATGAATATTGTAAATGCACAAACAGTAATTTCTCCGCATTGCAAGGTGCAATTCTGAAATTTTTTGCTTTTTCCTGCTCCTCTTAGCATGATAAAGAAGATTCAAAGAGAGTGAGATGCCAGCTCCTTTCATTCAGTCAGTAGCTTCAATCATTTCTGGACGTTTTTCAATGGCAAAAATCAATGAATATTGTAAATGCACAAACAGGAATTTCTCCGCATTGCAAGGTGCAATTCTGAAAATTTTTGCTTTTTCCTGCTCCTCTTAGCATGATAAAGAAGATTCAAAGAGAGTGAGATGCCAGCTCCTTTCATTCAGTCAGTAGCTTCAATCATTTCTGGTATATGAATAACATGATGTTTTTCAATGGCAAAAATCAATGAATATTGTAAATGCACAAACAGTAATTTCTCCGCATTGCAAGTTGCAATTCTGAAATTTTTTGCTTTTTCCTGCTCCTCTTAGCATGATAAAGAAGATTCAAAGAGAGTGAGATGCCAGCTCCTTTCATTCAGTCAGTAGCTTCAATCATTTCTGGACGTTTTTCAATGGCAAAAATCAATGAATATTGTAAATGCACAAACAGTAATTTCTCCGCATTGCAAGGTGCAATTCTGAAATTTTTTGCTTTTTCCTGCTCCTCTTAGCATGATAAAGAAGATTCAAAGAGAGTGAGATGCCAGCTCCTTTCATTCAGTCAGTAGCTTCAATCATTTCTGGATGTTTTTCAATGGCAAAAATCAATGAATATTGTAAATGCACAAACAGTAATTTCTCCGCATTGCAAGGTGCAATTCTGAAATTTTTTGCTTTTTCCTGCTCCTCTTAGCATGATAAAGAAGATTCAAAGAGAGTGAGATGCCAGCTCCTTTCATTCAGTCAGTAACTTCAAACATTTCTGGTATATGAATAACATGATGTTTTTCAATGGCAAAAATCAATGAATATTGTAAAAGCACAAACAGTAATTTCTCCGCATTGCAAGGTGCAATTCTGAAATTTTTTGCTTTTTCCTGCTCCTCTTAGCATGATAAAGAAGATTCAAAGAGAGTGAGATGCCAGCTCCTTTCATTCAGTCAGTAGCTTCAATCATTTCTGGACGTTTTTCAATGGCAAAAATCAATGAATATTGTAAATGCACAAACAGTAATTTCTCCGCATTGCAAGGTGCAATTCTGAAATTTTTTGCTTTTTCCTGCTCCTCTTAGCATGATAAAGAAGATTCAAAGAGAGTGAGATGCCAGCTCCTTTCATTCAGTCAGTAGCTTCAATCATTTCTGGTATATGAATAACATGATGTTTTTCAATGGCAAAAATCAATGAATATTGTAAATGCACAAACAGTAATTTCTCCACATTGCAAGGTGCAATTCTGAAATTTTTTGCTTTTTCCTGCTCCTCTTAGCATGATAAAGAAGATTCAAAGAGAGTGAGATGCCAGCTCCTTTCATTCAGTCAGTAGCTTCAATCATTTCTGGACGTTTTTCAATGGCAAAAATCAATGAATATTGTAAATGCACAAACAGTAATTTCTCCGCATTGCAAGGTGCAATTCTGAAATTTTTTGCTTTTTCCTGCTCCTCTTAGCATGATAAAGAAGATTCAAAGAGAGCGACATGCCAGCTCCTTTCATTCAGTCAGTAGCTTCAATCATTTCTGGTATATGAATAACATGATGTTTTTCAATGGCAAAAATCAATGAATATTGTAAATGCACAAACAGTAATTTCTCCGCATTGCAAGGTGCAATTCTGAAATTTTTTGCTTTTTCCTGCTCCTCTTAGCATGATAAAGAAGATTCAAAGAGAGTGAGATGCCAGCTCCTTTCATTCAGTCAGTAGCTTCAATCATTTCTGGACGTTTTTCAATGGCAAAAATCAATGAATATTGTAAATGCACAAACAGTAATTTCTCCGCATTGCAAGGTGTAATTCTGAAATTTTTTGCTTTTTCCTGCTCCTCTTAGCATGATAAAGAAGATTCAAAGAGAGTGAGATGCCAGCTCCTTTCATTCAGTCAGTAGCTTCAAACATTTCTGGTATATGAATAACATGATGTTTTTCAATGGCAAAAATCAATGAATATTGTAAATGCACAAACAGTAATTTCTCCGCATTGCAAGGTGCAATTCTGAAATTTTTTGCTTTTTCCTGCTCCTCTTAGCATGATAAAGAAGATTCAAAGAGAGTGAGATGCCAGCTCCTTTCATTCAGTCAGTAGCTTCAATCATTTCTGGACGTTTTTCAATGGCAAAAATCAATGAATATTGTAAATGCACAAACAGTAATTTCTCCGCATTGCAAGGTGCAATTCTGAAATTTTTTGCTTTTTCCTGCTCCTCTTAGCATGATAAAGAAGATTCAAAGAGAGTGAGATGCCAGCTCCTTTCATTCAGTCAGTAGCTTCAATCATTTCTGGACGTTTTTCAATGGCAAAAATCAATGAATATTGTAAATGCACAAACAGTAATTTCTCCGCATTGCAAGGTGCAATTCTGAAATTTTTTGCTTTTTCCTGCTCCTCTTAGCATGATAAAGAAGATTCAAAGAGAGTGAGATGCCAGCTCCTTTCATTCAGTCAGTAGCTTCAATCATTTCTGGTATATGAATAACATGATGTTTTTCAATGGCAAAAATCAATGAATATTGTAAATGCACAAACAGTAATTTCTCCGCATTGCAAGGTGCAATTCTGAAATTTTTTGCTTTTTCCTGCTCCTCTTAGCATGATAAAGAAGATTCAAAGAGAGTGAGATGCCAGCTCCTTTCATTCAGTCAGCAGCTTCAATCATTTCTGGACATTTTTCAATGGCAAAAATCAATGAATATTGTAAATGCACAAACAGTAATTTCTCCGCATTGCAAGGTGCAATTCTGAAATTTTTTGCTTTTTCCTGCTCCTCTTAGCATGATAAAGAAGATTCAAAGAGAGTGAGATGCCAGCTCCTTTCATTCAGTCAGTAGCTTCAAACATTTCTGGTATATGAATAACATGATGTTTTTCAATGGCAAAAATCAATGAATATTGTAAAAGCACAAACAGTAATTTCTCCACATTGCAAGGTGCAATTCTGAAATTTTTTGCTTTTTCCTGCTCCTCTTAGCATGATAAAGAAGATTCAAAGAGAGTGAGATGCCAGCTCCTTTCATTCAGTCAGTAGCTTCAAACATTTCTGGTATATGAATAACATGATGTTTTTCAATGGCAAAAATCAATGAATATTGTAAAAGCACAAACAGTAATTTCTCCACATTGCAAGGTGCAATTCTGAAATTTTTTGCTTTTTCCTGCTCCTCTTAGCATGATAAAGAAGATTCAAAGAGAGTGAGATGCCAGCTCCTTTCATTCAGTCAGTAGCTTCAATCATTTCTGGTATATGAATAACATGATGTTTTTCAATGGCAAAAATCAATGAATATTGTGAATGCACAAACAGTAATTTCTCCGCATTGCAAGGTGCAATTCTGAAATTTTTGGCTTTTTCCTGCTCCTCTTAGCATGATAAAGAAGATTCAAAGAGAGTGAGATGCCAGCTCCTTTCATTCAGTCAGTAGCTTCAATCATTTCTGGATGTTTTTCAATGGCAAAAATCAATGAATATTGTAAATGCACAAACAGTAATTTCTCCGCATTGCAAGGTGCAATTCTGAAATTTCTTGCATTTTCCTGCTCCTCTTAGCATGATAAAGAAGATTCAAAGAGAGTGAGATGCCAGCTCCTTTCATTCAGTCAGTAGCTTCAATCATTTCTGGATGTTTTTCAATGGCAAAAATCAATGAATATTGTAAATGCACAAACAGTAATTTCTCCGCATTGCAAGGTGCAATTCTGAAATTTTTTGCTTTTTCCTGCTCCTCTTAGCATGATAAAGAAGATTCAAAGAGAGTGAGATGCCAGCTCCTTTCATTCAGTCAGTAGCTTCAAACATTTCTGGTATATGAATAACATGATGTTTTTCAATGGCAAAAATCAATGAATATTGTAAATGCACAAACAGTAATTTCTCCGCATTGCAAGGTGCAATTCTGAAATTTTTTGCTTTTTCCTGCTCCTCTTAGCATGATAAAGAAGATTCAAAGAGAGTGAGATGCCAGCTCCTTTCATTCAGTCAGTAGCTTCAATCATTTCTGGATGTTTTTCAATGGCAAAAATCAATGAATATTGTAAATGCACAAACAGTAATTTCTCCGCATTGCAAGGTGCAATTCAGAAATTTTTGGCTTTTTCCTGCTCCTCTTAGCATGATAAAGAAGATTCAAAGAGAGTGAGATGCCAGCTTCTTTCATTCAGTCAGTAGCTTCAAACATTTCTGGGATATGAATAACATGATGTTTTTCAATGGCAAAAATTAATGAATATTGTAAATGCACAAACAGTAATTTCTCCGCATTGCAAGGTGCAATTCTGAAATTTTTTGCTTTTTCCTGCTCCTCTTAGCATGATAAAGAAGATTCAAAGAGAGTGAGATGCCAGCTCCTTTCATTCAGTCAGTAGCTTCAATCATTTCTGGACGTTTTTCAATGGCAAAAATCAATGAATATTGTAAATGCACAAACAGTAATTTCTCCGCATTGCAAGGTGCAATTCTGAAATTTTTTGCTTTTTCCTGCTCCTCTTAGCATGATAAAGAAGATTCAAAGAGAGTGAGATGCCAGCTCCTTTCATTCAGTCAGTAGCTTCAATCATTTCTGGACGTTTTTCAATGGCAAAAATCAATGAATATTGTAAATGCACAAACAGTAATTTCTCCGCATTGCAAGGTGCAATTCTGAAATTTTTTGCTTTTTCCTGCTCCTCTTAGCATGATAAAGAAGATTCAAAGAGAGTGAGATGCCAGCTCCTTTCATTCAGTCAGTAGCTTCAATCATTTCTGGTATATGAATAACATGATGTTTTTCAATGGCAAAAATCAATGAATATTGTAAATGCACAAACAGTAATTTCTCCGCATTGCAAGTTGCAATTCTGAAATTTTTTGCTTTTTCCTGCTCCTCTTAGCATGATAAAGAAGATTCAAAGAGAGTGAGATGCCAGCTCCTTTCATTCAGTCAGTAGCTTCAATCATTTCTGGACGTTTTTCAATGGCAAAAATCAATGAATATTGTAAATGCACAAACAGTAATTTCTCCGCATTGCAAGGTGCAATTCTGAAATTTTTTGCTTTTTCCTGCTCCTCTTAGCATGATAAAGAAGATTCAAAGAGAGTGAGATGCCAGCTCCTTTCATTCAGTCAGTAGCTTCAATCATTTCTGGACGTTTTTCAATGGCAAAAATCAATGAATATTGTAAATGCACAAACAGTAATTTCTCCGCATTGCAAGGTGCAATTCTGAAATTTTTTGCTTTTTCCTGCTCCTCTTAGCATGATAAAGAAGATTCAAAGAGAGTGAGATGCCAGCTCCTTTCATTCAGTCAGTAGCTTCAAACATTTCTGGTATATGAATAACATGATGTTTTTCAATGGCAAAAATCAATGAATATTGTAAATGCACAAACAGTAATTTCTCCGCATTGCAAGGTGCAATTCTGAAATTTTTTGCTTTTTCCTGCTCCTCTTAGCATGATAAAGAAGATTCAAAGAGAGTGAGATGCCAGCTCCTTTCATTCAGTCAGTAGCTTCAATCATTTCTGGACGTTTTTCAATGGCAAAAATCAATGAATATTGTAAATGCACAAACAGTAATTTCTCCGCATTGCAAGGTGCAATTCTGAAATTTTTTGCTTTTTCCTGCTCCTCTTAGCATGATAAAGAAGATTCAAAGAGAGTGAGATGCCAGCTTCTTTCATTCAGTCAGTAGCTTCAAACATTTCTGGGATATGAATAACATGATGTTTTTCAATGGCAAAAATTAATGAATATTGTAAATGCACAAACAGTAATTTCTCCGCATTGCAAGGTGCAATTCTGAAATTTTTTGCTTTTTCCTGCTCCTCTTAGCATGATAAAGAAGATTCAAAGAGAGTGAGATGCCAGCTCCTTTCATTCAGTCAGTAGCTTCAATCATTTCTGGACGTTTTTCAATGGCAAAAATCAATGAATATTGTAAATGCACAAACAGTAATTTCTCCGCATTGCAAGGTGCAATTCTGAAATTTTTTGCTTTTTCCTGCTCCTCTTAGCATGATAAAGAAGATTCAAAGAGAGTGAGATGCCAGCTCCTTTCATTCAGTCAGTAGCTTCAATCATTTCTGGTATATGAATAACATGATGTTTTTCAATGGCAAAAATCAATGAATATTGTAAATGCACAAACAGTAATTTCTCCGCATTGCAAGTTGCAATTCTGAAATTTTTTGCTTTTTCCTGCTCCTCTTAGCATGATAAAGAAGATTCAAAGAGAGTGAGATGCCAGCTCCTTTCATTCAGTCAGTAGCTTCAATCATTTCTGGACGTTTTTCAATGGCAAAAATCAATGAATATTGTAAATGCACAAACAGTAATTTCTCCGCATTGCAAGGTGCAATTCTGAAATTTTTTGCTTTTTCCTGCTCCTCTTGGCATGATAAAGAAGATTCAAAGAGAGTGAGATGCCAGCTCCTTTCATTCAGTCAGTAGCTTCAATCATTTCTGGACGTTTTTCAATGGCAAAAATCAATGAATATTGTAAATGCACAAACAGTAATTTCTCCGCATTGCAAGGTGCAATTCTGAAATTTTTTGCTTTTTCCTGCTCCTCTTAGCATGATAAAGAAGATTCAAAGAGAGTGAGATGCCAGCTCCTTTCATTCAGTCAGTAGCTTCAAACATTTCTGGTATATGAATAACATGATGTTTTTCAATGGCAAAAATCAATGAATATTGTAAATGCACAAACAGTAATTTCTCCGCATTGCAAGGTGCAATTCTGAAATTTTTTGCTTTTTCCTGCTCCTCTTAGCATGATAAAGAAGATTCAAAGAGAGTGAGATGCCAGCTCCTTTCATTCAGTCAGTAGCTTCAATCATTTCTGGACGTTTTTCAATGGCAAAAATCAATGAAGATTGTAAATGCACAAACAGTAATTTCTCCGCATTGCAAGGTGCAATTCTGAATTTTTTTGCTTTTTCCTGCTCCTCTTAGCATGATAAAGAAGATTCAAAGAGAGTGAGATGCCAGCTTCTTTCATTCAGTCAGTAGCTTCAAACATTTCTGGGATATGAATAACATGATGTTTTTCAATGGCAAAAATTAATGAATATTGTAAATGCACAAACAGTAATTTCTCCGCATTGCAAGGTGCAATTCTGAAATTTTTTGCTTTTTCCTGCTCCTCTTAGCATGATAAAGAAGATTCAAAGAGAGTGAGATGCCAGCTCCTTTCATTCAGTCAGTAGCTTCAATCATTTCTGGACGTTTTTCAATGGCAAAAATCAATGAATATTGTAAATGCACAAACAGTAATTTCTCCGCATTGCAAGGTGCAATTCTGAAATTTTTTGCTTTTTCCTGCTCCTCTTAGCATGATAAAGAAGATTCAAAGAGAGTGAGATGCCAGCTCCTTTCATTCAGTCAGTAGCTTCAATCATTTCTGGACGTTTTTCAATGGCAAAAATCAATGAATATTGTAAATGCACAAACAGGAATTTCTCCGCATTGCAAGGTGCAATTCTGAAAATTTTTGCTTTTTCCTGCTCCTCTTAGCATGATAAAGAAGATTCAAAGAGAGTGAGATGCCAGCTCCTTTCATTCAGTCAGTAGCTTCAATCATTTCTGGTATATGAATAACATGATGTTTTTCAATGGCAAAAATCAATGAATATTGTAAATGCACAAACAGTAATTTCTCCGCATTGCAAGTTGCAATTCTGAAATTTTTTGCTTTTTCCTGCTCCTCTTAGCATGATAAAGAAGATTCAAAGAGAGTGAGATGCCAGCTCCTTTCATTCAGTCAGTAGCTTCAATCATTTCTGGACGTTTTTCAATGGCAAAAATCAATGAATATTGTAAATGCACAAACAGTAATTTCTCCGCATTGCAAGGTGCAATTCTGAAATTTTTTGCTTTTTCCTGCTCCTCTTAGCATGATAAAGAAGATTCAAAGAGAGTGAGATGCCAGCTCCTTTCATTCAGTCAGTAGCTTCAATCATTTCTGGATGTTTTTCAATGGCAAAAATCAATGAATATTGTAAATGCACAAACAGTAATTTCTCCGCATTGCAAGGTGCAATTCTGAAATTTTTTGCTTTTTCCTGCTCCTCTTAGCATGATAAAGAAGATTCAAAGAGAGTGAGATGCCAGCTCCTTTCATTCAGTCAGTAGCTTCAAACATTTCTGGTATATGAATAACATGATGTTTTTCAATGGCAAAAATCAATGAATATTGTAAAAGCACAAACAGTAATTTCTCCGCATTGCAAGGTGCAATTCTGAAATTTTTTGCTTTTTCCTGCTCCTCTTAGCATGATAAAGAAGATTCAAAGAGAGTGAGATGCCAGCTCCTTTCATTCAGTCAGTAGCTTCAATCATTTCTGGACGTTTTTCAATGGCAAAAATCAATGAATATTGTAAATGCACAAACAGTAATTTCTCCGCATTGCAAGGTGCAATTCTGAAATTTTTTGCTTTTTCCTGCTCCTCTTAGCATGATAAAGAAGATTCAAAGAGAGTGAGATGCCAGCTCCTTTCATTCAGTCAGTAGCTTCAATCATTTCTGGTATATGAATAACATGATGTTTTTCAATGGCAAAAATCAATGAATATTGTAAATGCACAAACAGTAATTTCTCCACATTGCAAGGTGCAATTCTGAAATTTTTTGCTTTTTCCTGCTCCTCTTAGCATGATAAAGAAGATTCAAAGAGAGTGAGATGCCAGCTCCTTTCATTCAGTCAGTAGCTTCAATCATTTCTGGACGTTTTTCAATGGCAAAAATCAATGAATATTGTAAATGCACAAACAGTAATTTCTCCGCATTGCAAGGTGCAATTCTGAAATTTTTTGCTTTTTCCTGCTCCTCTTAGCATGATAAAGAAGATTCAAAGAGAGCGAGATGCCAGCTCCTTTCATTCAGTCAGTAGCTTCAATCATTTCTGGTATATGAATAACATGATGTTTTTCAATGGCAAAAATCAATGAATATTGTAAATGCACAAACAGTAATTTCTCCGCATTGCAAGGTGCAATTCTGAAATTTTTTGCTTTTTCCTGCTCCTCTTAGCATGATAAAGAAGATTCAAAGAGAGTGAGATGCCAGCTCCTTTCATTCAGTCAGTAGCTTCAATCATTTCTGGACGTTTTTCAATGGCAAAAATCAATGAATATTGTAAATGCACAAACAGTAATTTCTCCGCATTGCAAGGTGTAATTCTGAAATTTTTTGCTTTTTCCTGCTCCTCTTAGCATGATAAAGAAGATTCAAAGAGAGTGAGATGCCAGCTCCTTTCATTCAGTCAGTAGCTTCAAACATTTCTGGTATATGAATAACATGATGTTTTTCAATGGCAAAAATCAATGAATATTGTAAATGCACAAACAGTAATTTCTCCGCATTGCAAGGTGCAATTCTGAAATTTTTTGCTTTTTCCTGCTCCTCTTAGCATGATAAAGAAGATTCAAAGAGAGTGAGATGCCAGCTCCTTTCATTCAGTCAGTAGCTTCAATCATTTCTGGACGTTTTTCAATGGCAAAAATCAATGAATATTGTAAATGCACAAACAGTAATTTCTCCGCATTGCAAGGTGCAATTCTGAAATTTTTTGCTTTTTCCTGCTCCTCTTAGCATGATAAAGAAGATTCAAAGAGAGTGAGATGCCAGCTCCTTTCATTCAGTCAGTAGCTTCAATCATTTCTGGACGTTTTTCAATGGCAAAAATCAATGAATATTGTAAATGCACAAACAGTAATTTCTCCGCATTGCAAGGTGCAATTCTGAAATTTTTTGCTTTTTCCTGCTCCTCTTAGCATGATAAAGAAGATTCAAAGAGAGTGAGATGCCAGCTCCTTTCATTCAGTCAGTAGCTTCAATCATTTCTGGTATATGAATAACATGATGTTTTTCAATGGCAAAAATCAATGAATATTGTAAATGCACAAACAGTAATTTCTCCGCATTGCAAGGTGCAATTCTGAAATTTTTTGCTTTTTCCTGCTCCTCTTAGCATGATAAAGAAGATTCAAAGAGAGTGAGATGCCAGCTCCTTTCATTCAGTCAGTAGCTTCAATCATTTCTGGACGTTTTTCAATGGCAAAAATCAATGAATATTGTAAATGCACAAACAGTAATTTCTCCGCATTGCAAGGTGCAATTCTGAAATTTTTTGCTTTTTCCTGCTCCTCTTAGCATGATAAAGAAGATTCAAAGAGAGTGAGATGCCAGCTCCTTTCATTCAGTCAGTAGCTTCAAACATTTCTGGTAAAAGAATAACATGATGTTTTTCAATGGCAAAAATCAATGAATATTGTAAAAGCACAAACAGTAATTTCTCCACATTGCAAGGTGCAATTCTGAAATTTTTTGCTTTTTCCTGCTCCTCTTAGCATGATAAAGAAGATTCAAAGAGAGTGAGATGCCAGCTCCTTTCATTCAGTCAGTAGCTTCAATCATTTCTGGACGTTTTTCAATGGCAAAAATCAATGAATATTGTAAATGCACAAACAGTAATTTCTCCGCATTGCAAGGTGCAATTCTGAAATTTTTTGCTTTTTCCTGCTCCTCTTAGCATGATAAAGAAGATTCAAAGAGAGTGAGATGCCAGCTCCTTTCATTCAGTCACTAGCTTCAATCATTTCTGGTATATGAATAACATGATGTTTTTCAATGGCAAAAATCAATGAATATTGTAAATGCACAAACAGTAATTTCTCCGCATTGCAAGTTGCAATTCTGAAATTTTTTGCTTTTTCCTGCTCCTCTTAGCATGATAAAGAAGATTCAAAGAGAGTGAGATGCCAGCTCCTTTCATTCAGTCAGTAGCTTCAATTATTTCTGGACGTTTTTCAATGGCAAAAATCAATGAATATTGTAAATGCACAAACAGTAATTTCTCCGCATTGCAAGGTGCAATTCTGAAATTTTTTGCTTTTTCCTGCTCCTCTTAGCATGATAAAGAAGATTCAAAGAGAGTGAGATGCCAGCTCCTTTCATTCAGTCAGTTGCTTCAATCATTTCTGGACGTTTTTCAATGGCAAAAATCAGTGAATATAGTAAATGCACAAACAGTAATTTCTCCGCATTGCAAGGTGCAATTCTGAAATTTTTTGCTTTTTCCTGCTCCTCTTAGCATGATAAAGAAGATTCAAAGAGAGTGAGATGCCAGCTCCTTTCATTCAGTCAGTAGCTTCAATCATTTCTGGACGTTTTTCAATGGCAAAAATCAATGAATATTGTAAATGCACAAACAGTAATTTCTCCGCATTGCAAGGTGCAATTCTGAAATTTTTTGCTTTTTCCTGCTCCTCTTTGCATGATAAAGAAGATTCAAAGAGAGTGAGATGCCAGCTCCTTTCATTCAGTCAGTAGCTTCAATCATTTCTGGTATATGAATAACATGATGTTTTTCAATGGCAAAAATCAATGAATATTGTAAATGCACAAACAGTAATTTCTCCGCATTGCAAGGTGCAATTCTGAAATTTTTGGCTTTTTCCTGCTCCTCTTAGCATGATAAAGAAGATTCAAAGAGAGTGAGATGCCAGCTCCTTTCATTCAGTCAGTAGCTTCAATCATTTCTGGATGTTTTTCAATGGCAAAAATCAATGAATATTGTAAATGCACAAACAGTAATTTCTCCGCATTGCAAGGTGCAATTCTGAAATTTCTTGCATTTTCCTGCTCCTCTTAGCATGATAAAGAAGATTCAAAGAGAGTGAGATGCCAGCTCCTTTCATTCAGTCAGTAGCTTCAATCATTTCTGGACGTTTTTCATGGGCAAAAATCAATGAATATTGTAAATGCACAAACAGTAATTTCTCCGCATTGCAAGGTGCAATTCTGAAATTTTTTGCTTTTTCCTGCTCCTCTTAGCATGATAAAGAAGATTCAAAGAGAGTGAGATGCCAGCTCCTTTCATTCAGTCAGTAGCTTCAAACATTTCTGGTATATGAATAACATGATGTTTTTCAATGGCAAAAATCAATGAATATTGTAAATGCACAAACAGTAATTTCTCCGCATTGCAAGGTGCAATTCTGAAATTTTTTGCTTTTTCCTGCTCCTCTTAGCATGATAAAGAAGATTCAAAGAGAGTGAGATGCCAGCTCCTTTCATTCAGTCAGTAGCTTCAATCATTTCTGGTATATGAATAACATGATGTTTTTCAATGGCAAAAATCAATGAATATTGTAAATGCACAAACAGTAATTTCTCCGCATTGCAAGTTGCAATTCTGAAATTTTTTGCTTTTTCCTGCTCCTCTTAGCATGATAAAGAAGATTCAAAGAGAGTGAGATGCCAGCTCCTTTCATTCAGTCAGTAGCTTCAATCATTTCTGGACGTTTTTCAATGGCAAAAATCAATGAATATTGTAAATGCACAAACAGTAATTTCTCCGCATTGCAAGGTGCAATTCTGAAATTTTTTGCTTTTTCCTGCTCCTCTTAGCATGATAAAGAAGATTCAAAGAGAGTGAGATGCCAGCTCCTTTCATTCAGTCAGTAGCTTCAATCATTTCTGGACGTTTTTCAATGGCAAAAATCAATGAATATTGTAAATGCACAAACAGTAATTTCTCCGCATTGCAAGGTGCAATTCTGAAATTTTTTGCTTTTTCCTGCTCCTCTTAGCATGATAAAGAAGATTCAAAGAGAGTGAGATGCCAGCTCCTTTCATTCAGTCAGTAGCTTCAAACATTTCTGGTATATGAATAACATGATGTTTTTCAATGGCAAAAATCAATGAATATTGTAAAAGCACAAACAGTAATTTCTCCGCATTGCAAGGTGCAATTCTGAAATTTTTTGCTTTTTCCTGCTCCTCTTAGCATGATAAAGAAGATTCAAAGAGAGTGAGATGCCAGCTCCTTTCATTCAGTCAGTAGCTTCAATCATTTCTGGACGTTTTTCAATGGCAAAAATCAATGAATATTGTAAATGCACAAACAGTAATTTCTCCGCATTGCAAGGCGCAATTCTGAAATTTTTTGCTTTTTCCTGCTCCTCTTAGCATGATAAAGAAGATTCAAAGAGAGTGAGATGCCAGCTCCTTTCATTCAGTCAGTAGCTTCAATCATTTCTGGTATATGAATAACATGATGTTTTTCAATGGCAAAAATCAATGAATATTGTAAATGCACAAACAGTAATTTCTCCACATTGCAAGGTGCAATTCTGAAATTTTTTGCTTTTTCCTGCTCCTCTTAGCATGATAAAGAAGATTCAAAGAGAGTGAGATGCCAGCTCCTTTCATTCAGTCAGTAGCTTCAATAATTTCTGGACGTTTTTCAATGGCAAAAATCAATGAATATTGTAAATGCACAAACAGTAATTTCTCCGCATTGCAAGGTGCAATTCTGAAATTTTTTGCTTTTTCCTGCTCCTCTTAGCATGATAAAGAAGATTCAAAGAGAGCGAGATGCCAGCTCCTTTCATTCAGTCAGTAGCTTCAATCATTTCTGGTATATGAATAACATGATGTTTTTCAATGGCAAAAATCAATGAATATTGTAAATGCACAAACAGTAATTTCTCCGCATTGCAAGGTGCAATTCTGAAATTTTTTGCTTTTTCCTGCTCCTCTTAGCATGATAAAGAAGATTCAAAGAGAGTGAGATGCCAGCTCCTTTCATTCAGTCAGTAGCTTCAATCATTTCTGGACGTTTTTCAATGGCAAAAATCAATGAATATTGTAAATGCACAAACAGTAATTTCTCCGCATTGCAAGGTGCAATTCTGAAATTTTTTGCTTTTTCCTGCTCTTCTTAGCATGATAAAGAAGATTCAAAGAGAGTGAGATGCCAGCTCCTTTCATTCAGTCAGTAGCTTCAAACATTTCTAGTATATGAATAACATGATGTTTTTCAATGGCAAAAATCAATGAATATTGTAAATGCACAAACAGTAATTTCTCCGCATTGCAAGGTGCAATTCTGAAATTTTTTGCTTTTTCCTGCTCCTCTTAGCATGATAAAGAAGATTCAAAGAGAGTGAGATGCCAGCTCCTTTCATTCAGTCAGTAGCTTCAATCATTTCTGGACGTTTTTCAATGGCAAAAATCAATGAATATTGTAAATGCACAAACAGTAATTTCTCCGCATTGCAAGGTGCAATTCTGAAATTTTTTGCTTTTTCCTGCTCCTCTTAGCATGATAAAGAAGATTCAAAGAGAGTGAGATGCCAGCTCCTTTCATTCAGTCAGCAGCTTCAATCATTTCTGGACATTTTTCAATGGCAAAAATCAATGAATATTGTAAATGCACAAACAGTAATTTCTCCGCATTGCAAGGTGCAATTCTGAAATTTTTTGCTTTTTCCTGCTCCTCTTAGCATGATAAAGAAGATTCAAAGAGAGTGAGATGCCAGCTCCTTTCATTCAGTCAGTAGCTTCAAACATTTCTGGTATATGAATAACATGATGTTTTTCAATGGCAAAAATCAATGAATATTGTAAATGCACAAACAGTAATTTCTCCGCATTGCAAGGTGCAATTCTGAAATTTTTTGCTTTTTCCTGCTCCTCTTAGCATGATAAAGAAGATTCAAAGAGAGTGAGATGCCAGCTCCTTTCATTCAGTCAGCAGCTTCAATCATTTCTGGACATTTTTCAATGGCAAAAATCAATGAATATTGTAAATGCACAAACAGTAATTTCTCCGCATTGCAAGGTGCAATTCTGAAATTTTTTGCTTTTTCCTGCTCCTCTTAGCATGATAAAGAAGATTCAAAGAGAGTGAGATGCCAGCTCCTTTCATTCAGTCAGTAGCTTCAAACATTTCTGGTATATGAATAACATGATGTTTTTCAATGGCAAAAATCAATGAATATTGTAAAAGCACAAACAGTAATTTCTCCGCATTGCAAGGTGCAATTCTGAAATTTTTTGCTTTTTCCTGCTCCTCTTAGCATGATAAAGAAGATTCAAAGAGAGTGAGATGCCAGCTCCTTTCATTCAGTCAGTAGCTTCAATCATTTCTGGACGTTTTTCAATGGCAAAAATCAATGAATATTGTAAATGCACAAACAGTAATTTCTCCGCATTGCAAGGTGCAATTCTGAATTTTTTTGCTTTTTCCTGCTCCTCTTAGCATGATAAAGAAGATTCAAAGAGAGTGAGATGCCAGCTCCTTTCATTCAGTCAGTAGCTTCAATCATTTCTGGTATATGAATAACATGATGTTTTTCAATGGCAAAAATCAATGAATATTGTAAATGCACAAACAGTAATTTCTCCGCATTGCAAGGTGCAATTCTGAAATT
Organism: Phyllobates terribilis; assembly: GCF_046119375.1. NCBI lineage: Eukaryota > Metazoa > Chordata > Amphibia > Anura > Dendrobatidae > Phyllobates > Phyllobates terribilis. The sequence goes on from NW_027364819.1 coordinate 35,380, forward strand.
TTTTGCTTTTTCCTTCTCCTCTTAGCATGATAAAGAAGATTCAAAGAGAGTGAGATGCCAGCTCCTTTCATTCAGTCAGTAGCTTCAATTATTTCTGGACGTTTTTCAATGGCAAAAATCAATGAATATTGTAAATGCACAAACAGTAATTTCTCCGCATTGCAAGGTGCAATTCTGAAATTTTTTGCTTTTTCCTGCTCCTCTTAGCATGATAAAGAAGATTCAAAGAGAGTGAGATGCCAGCTCCTTTCATTCAGTCAGTTGCTTCAATCATTTCTGGACGTTTTTCAATGGCAAAAATCAGTGAATATTGTAAATGCACAAACAGTAATTTCTCCGCATTGCAAGGTGCAATTCTGAAATTTTTTGCTTTTTCCTGCTCCTCTTAGCATGATAAAGAAGATTCAAAGAGAGTGAGATGCCAGCTCCTTTCATTCAGTCAGTAGCTTCAATCATTTCTGGACGTTTTTCAATGGCAAAAATCAATGAATATTGTAAATGCACAAACAGTAATTTCTCCGCATTGCAAGGTGCAATTCTGAAATTTTTTGCTTTTTCCTGCTCCTCTTTGCATGATAAAGAAGATTCAAAGAGAGTGAGATGCCAGCTCCTTTCATTCAGTCAGTAGCTTCAATCATTTCTGGTATATGAATAACATGATGTTTTTCAATGGCAAAAATCAATGAATATTGTAAATGCACAAACAGTAATTTCTCCGCATTGCAAGGTGCAATTCTGAAATTTTTGGCTTTTTCCTGCTCCTCTTAGCATGATAAAGAAGATTCAAAGAGAGTGAGATGCCAGCTCCTTTCATTCAGTCAGCAGCTTCAATCATTTCTGGACATTTTTCAATGGCAAAAATCAATGAATATTGTAAATGCACAAACAGTAATTTCTCCGCATTGCAAGGTGCAATTCTGAAATTTTTTGCTTTTTCCTGCTCCTCTTAGCATGATAAAGAAGATTCAAAGAGAGTGAGATGCCAGCTCCTTTCATTCAGTCAGTAGCTTCAAACATTTCTGGTATATGAATAACATGATGTTTTTCAATGGCAAAAATCAATGAATATTGTAAAAGCACAAACAGTAATTTCTCCGCATTGCAAGGTGCAATTCTGAAATTTTTTGCTTTTTCCTGCTCCTCTTAGCATGATAAAGAAGATTCAAAGAGAGTGAGATGCCAGCTCCTTTCATTCAGTCAGTAGCTTCAATCATTTCTGGACGTTTTTCAATGGCAAAAATCAATGAATATTGTAAATGCACAAACAGTAATTTCTCCGCATTGCAAGGTGCAATTCTGAAATTTTTTGCTTTTTCCTGCTCCTCTTAGCATGATAAAGAAGATTCAAAGAGAGTGAGATGCCAGCTCCTTTCATTCAGTCAGTAGCTTCAATCATTTCTGGTATATGAATAACATGATGTTTTTCAATGGCAAAAATCAATGAATATTGTAAATGCACAAACAGTAATTTCTCCGCATTGCAAGTTGCAATTCTGAAATTTTTTGCTTTTTCCTGCTCCTCTTAGCATGATAAAGAAGATTCAAAGAGAGTGAGATGCCAGCTCCTTTCATTCAGTCAGTAGCTTCAATTATTTCTGGACGTTTTTCAATGGCAAAAATCAATGAATATTGTAAATGCACAAACAGTAATTTCTCCGCATTGCAAGGTGCAATTCTGAAATTTTTTGCTTTTTCCTGCTCCTCTTAGCATGATAAAGAAGATTCAAAGAGAGTGAGATGCCAGCTCCTTTCATTCAGTCAGTTGCTTCAATCATTTCTGGACGTTTTTCAATGGCAAAAATCAGTGAATATTGTAAATGCACAAACAGTAATTTCTCCGCATTGCAAGGTGCAATTCTGAAATTTTTTGCTTTTTCCTGCTCCTCTTAGCATGATAAAGAAGATTCAAAGAGAGTGAGATGCCAGCTCCTTTCATTCAGTCAGTAGCTTCAATCATTTCTGGACGTTTTTCAATGGCAAAAATCAATGAATATTGTAAATGCACAAACAGTAATTTCTCCGCATTGCAAGGTGCAATTCTGAAATTTTTTGCTTTTTCCTGCTCCTCTTTGCATGATAAAGAAGATTCAAAGAGAGTGAGATGCCAGCTCCTTTCATTCAGTCAGTAGCTTCAATCATTTCTGGTATATGAATAACATGATGTTTTTCAATGGCAAAAATCAATGAATATTGTAAATGCACAAACAGTAATTTCTCCGCATTGCAAGGTGCAATTCTGAAATTTTTGGCTTTTTCCTGCTCCTCTTAGCATGATAAAGAAGATTCAAAGAGAGTGAGATGCCAGCTCCTTTCATTCAGTCAGTAGCTTCAATCATTTCTGGATGTTTTTCAATGGCAAAAATCAATGAATATTGTAAATGCACAAACAGTAATTTCTCCGCATTGCAAGGTGCAATTCTGAAATTTCTTGCATTTTCCTGCTCCTCTTAGCATGATAAAGAAGATTGAAAGAGAGTGAGATGCCAGCTCCTTTCATTCAGTCAGTAGCTTCAATCATTTCTGGACGTTTTTCAATGGCAAAAATCAATGAATATTGTAAATGCACAAACAGTAATTTCTCCGCATTGCAAGGTGCAATTCTGAAATTTTTTGCTTTTTCCTGCTCCTCTTAGCATGATAAAGAAGATTCAAAGAGAGTGAGATGCCAGCTCCTTTCATTCAGTCAGTAGCTTCAAACATTTCTGGTATATGAATAACATGATGTTTTTCAATGGCAAAAATCAATGAATATTGTAAATGCACAAACAGTAATTTCTCCGCATTGCAAGGTGCAATTCTGAAATTTTTTGCTTTTTCCTGCTCCTCTTAGCATGATAAAGAAGATTCAAAGAGAGTGAGATGCCAGCTCCTTTCATTCAGTCAGTAGCTTCAATCATTTCTGGACGTTTTTCAATGGCAAAAATCAATGAATATTGTAAATGCACAAACAGTAATTTCTCCGCATTGCAAGGTGCAATTCTGAAATTTTTTGCTTTTTCCTGCTCCTCTTAGCATGATAAAGAAGATTCAAAGAGAGTGAGATGCCAGCTTCTTTCATTCAGTCAGTAGCTTCAAACATTTCTGGGATATGAATAACATGATGTTTTTCAATGGCAAAAATTAATGAATATTGTAAATGCACAAACAGTAATTTCTCCGCATTGCAAGGTGCAATTCTGAAATTTTTTGCTTTTTCCTGCTCCTCTTAGCATGATAAAGAAGATTCAAAGAGAGTGAGATGCCAGCTCCTTTCATTCAGTCAGTAGCTTCAATCATTTCTGGACGTTTTTCAATGGCAAAAATCAATGAATATTGTAAATGCACAAACAGTAATTTCTCCGCATTGCAAGGTGCAATTCTGAAATTTTTTGCTTTTTCCTGCTCCTCTTAGCATGATAAAGAAGATTCAAAGAGAGTGAGATGCCAGCTCCTTTCATTCAGTCAGTAGCTTCAATCATTTCTGGACGTTTTTCAATGGCAAAAATCAATGAATATTGTAAATGCACAAACAGTAATTTCTCCGCATTGCAAGGTGCAATTCTGAAATTTTTTGCTTTTTCCTGCTCCTCTTTGCATGATAAAGAAGATTCAAAGAGAGTGAGATGCCAGCTCCTTTCATTCAGTCAGTAGCTTCAATCATTTCTGGTATATGAATAACATGATGTTTTTCAATGGCAAAAATCAATGAATATTGTAAATGCACAAACAGTAATTTCTCCGCATTGCAAGGTGCAATTCTGAAATTTTTGGCTTTTTCCTGCTCCTCTTAGCATGATAAAGAAGATTCAAAGAGAGTGAGATGCCAGCTCCTTTCATTCAGTCAGTAGCTTCAATCATTTCTGGATGTTTTTCAATGGCAAAAATCAATGAATATTGTAAATGCACAAACAGTAATTTCTCCGCATTGCAAGGTGCAATTCTGAAATTTCTTGCATTTTCCTGCTCCTCTTAGCATGATAAAGAAGATTCAAAGAGAGTGAGATGCCAGCTCCTTTCATTCAGTCAGTAGCTTCAATCATTTCTGGACGTTTTTCAATGGCAAAAATCAATGAATATTGTAAATGCACAAACAGTAATTTCTCCGCATTGCAAGGTGCAATTCTGAAATTTTTTGCTTTTTCCTGCTCCTCTTAGCATGATAAAGAAGATTCAAAGAGAGTGAGATGCCAGCTCCTTTCATTCAGTCAGTAGCTTCAATCATTTCTGGACGTTTTTCAATGGCAAAAATCAATGAATATTGTAAATGCACAAACAGTAATTTCTCCGCATTGCAAGGTGCAATTCTGAAATTTTTTGCTTTTTCCTGCTCCTCTTTGCATGATAAAGAAGATTCAAAGAGAGTGAGATGCCAGCTCCTTTCATTCAGTCAGTAGCTTCAATCATTTCTGGTATATGAATAACATGATGTTTTTCAATGGCAAAAATCAATGAATATTGTAAATGCACAAACAGTAATTTCTCCGCATTGCAAGGTGCAATTCTGAAATTTTTGGCTTTTTCCTGCTCCTCTTAGCATGATAAAGAAGATTCAAAGAGAGTGAGATGCCAGCTCCTTTCATTCAGTCAGTAGCTTCAATCATTTCTGGATGTTTTTCAATGGCAAAAATCAATGAATATTGTAAATGCACAAACAGTAATTTCTCCGCATTGCAAGGTGCAATTCTGAAATTTCTTGCATTTTCCTGCTCCTCTTAGCATGATAAAGAAGATTCAAAGAGAGTGAGATGCCAGCTCCTTTCATTCAGTCAGTAGCTTCAATCATTTCTGGACGTTTTTCAATGGCAAAAATCAATGAATATTGTAAATGCACAAACAGTAATTTCTCCGCATTGCAAGGTGCAATTCTGAAATTTTTTGCTTTTTCCTGCTCCTCTTAGCATGATAAAGAAGATTCAAAGAGAGTGAGATGCCAGCTCCTTTCATTCAGTCAGTAGCTTCAAACATTTCTGGTATATGAATAACATGATGTTTTTCAATGGCAAAAATCAATGAATATTGTAAATGCACAAACAGTAATTTCTCCGCATTGCAAGGTGCAATTCTGAAATTTTTTGCTTTTTCCTGCTCCTCTTAGCATGATAAAGAAGATTCAAAGAGAGTGAGATGCCAGCTCCTTTCATTCAGTCAGTAGCTTCAATCATTTCTGGACGTTTTTCAATGGCAAAAATCAATGAATATTGTAAATGCACAAACAGTAATTTCTCCGCATTGCAAGGTGCAATTCTGAAATTTTTTGCTTTTTCCTGCTCCTCTTAGCATGATAAAGAAGATTCAAAGAGAGTGAGATGCCAGCTTCTTTCATTCAGTCAGTAGCTTCAAACATTTCTGGGATATGAATAACATGATGTTTTTCAATGGCAAAAATTAATGAATATTGTAAATGCACAAACAGTAATTTCTCCGCATTGCAAGGTGCAATTCTGAAATTTTTTGCTTTTTCCTGCTCCTCTTAGCATGATAAAGAAGATTCAAAGAGAGTGAGATGCCAGCTCCTTTCATTCAGTCAGTAGCTTCAATCATTTCTGGACGTTTTTCAATGGCAAAAATCAATGAATATTGTAAATGCACAAACAGTAATTTCTCCGCATTGCAAGGTGCAATTCTGAAATTTTTTGCTTTTTCCTGCTCCTCTTAGCATGATAAAGAAGATTCAAAGAGAGTGAGATGCCAGCTCCTTTCATTCAGTCAGTAGCTTCAATCATTTCTGGACGTTTTTCAATGGCAAAAATCAATGAATATTGTAAATGCACAAACAGTAATTTCTCCGCATTGCAAGGTGCAATTCTGAAATTTTTTGCTTTTTCCTGCTCCTCTTAGCATGATAAAGAAGATTCAAAGAGAGTGAGATGCCAGCTCCTTTCATTCAGTCAGTAGCTTCAATCATTTCTGGACGTTTTTCAATGACAAAAATCAATGAATATTGTAAATGCACAAACAGTAATTTCTCCGCATTGCAAGATGCAATTCTGAAATTTTTTGCTTTTTCCTGCTCCTCTTAGCATGATAAAAAAGATTCAAAGAGAGTGAGATGCCAGCTCCTTTCATTCAGTCAGTAGCTTCAATCATTTCTGGACGTTTTTCAATGGCAAAAATCAATGAATATTGTAAATGCACAAACAGTAATTTCTCCGCATTGCAAGGTGCAATTCTGAAATTTTTTGCTTTTTCCTGCTCCTCTTAGCATGATAAAGAAGATTCAAAGAGAGTGAGATGCCAGCTCCTTTCATTCAGTCAGTAGCTTCAATCATTTCTGGACGTTTTTCAATGGCAAAAATCAATGAATATTGTAAATGCACAAACAGTAATTTCTCCGCATTGCAAGGTGCAATTTTGAAATTTTTTGCTTTTTCCTGCTCCTCTTAGCATGATAAAGAAGATTCAAAGAGAGTGCGATGCCAGCTCCTTTCATTCAGTCAGTAGCTTCAGTCATTTCTGGACGTTTTTCAATGGCAAAAATCAATGAATATTGTAAATGCACAAACAGTAATTTCTCCGCATTGCAAGGTGCAATTCTGAAATTTTTTGCTTTTTCCTGCTCCTCTTAGCATGATAAAGAAGATTCAAAGAGAGTGAGATGCCAGCTCCTTTCATTCAGTCAGTAGCTTCAAACATTTCTGGTATAAACATTTCTGGACGTTTTTCAATGGCAAAAATCAATGAATATTGTAAATGCACAAACAGTAATATCTCCACATTGCAAGGTGCAATTCTGAAATTTTTTGCTTTTTCCTGCTAATCCTAGCATGATAAAGAAGATTCAAATAGAGTGAGATGCCAGCTGCTTTCATTCAGTCAGTAGCTTCAAACATTTCTGGACGTTTTTCAATGGCAAAAATCAATGAATATTGTAAATGCACAAACAGTAATTTCTCCGCATTGCAAGGTGCAATTCTGAAATTTTTTGCTTTTTCCTGCTCCTCTTAGCATGATAAAGAAGATTCAAAGAGAGTGAGATGCCAGCTCCTTTCATTCAGTCAGTAGCTTCAATCATTTCTGGTATATGAATAACATGATGTTTTTCAATGGCAAAAATCAATGAATATTGTAAATGCACAAACAGTAATTTCTCCGCATTGCAAGTTGCAATTCTGAAATTTTTTGCTTTTTCCTGCTCCTCTTAGCATGATAAAGAAGATTCAAAGAGAGTGAGATTCCAGCTCCTTTCATTCAGTCAGTAGCTTCAATCATTTCTGGACGTTTTTCAATGGCAAAAATCAATGAATATTGTAAATGCACAAACAGTAATTTCTCCGCATTGCAAGGTGCAATTCTGAAATTTTTTGCTTTTTCCTGCTCCTCTTAGCATGATAAAGAAGATTCAAAGAGAGTGAGATGCCAGCTCCTTTCATTCAGTCAGTAGCTTCAATCATTTCTGGACGTTTTTCAATGACAAAAATCAATGAATATTGTAAATGCACAAACAGTAATTTCTCCGCATTGCAAGATGCAATTCTGAAATTTTTTGCTTTTTCCTGCTCCTCTTAGCATGATAAAAAAGATTCAAAGAGAGTGAGATGCCAGCTCCTTTCATTCAGTCAGTAGCTTCAATCATTTCTGGACGTTTTTCAATGGCAAAAATCAATGAATATTGTAAATGCACAAACAGTAATTTCTCCGCATTGCAAGGTGCAATTCTGAAATTTTTTGCTTTTTCCTGCTCCTCTTAGCATGATAAAGAAGATTCAAAGAGAGTGAGATGCCAGCTCCTTTCATTCAGTCAGTAGCTTCAATCATTTCTGGACGTTTTTCAATGGCAAAAATCAATGAATATTGTAAATGCACAAACAGTAATTTCTCAGCATTGCAAGGTGCAATTTTGAAATTTTTTGCTTTTTCCTGCTCCTCTTAGCATGATAAAGAAGATTCAAAGAGAGTGCGATGCCAGCTCCTTTCATTCAGTCAGTAGCTTCAGTCATTTCTGGACGTTTTTCAATGGCAAAAATCAATGAATATTGTAAATGCACAAACAGTAATTTCTCCGCATTGCAAGGTGCAATTCTGAAATTTTTTGCTTTTTCCTGCTCCTCTTAGCATGATAAAGAAGATTCAAAGAGAGTGAGATGCCAGCTCCTTTCATTCAGTCAGTAGCTTCAAACATTTCTGGTATAAACATTTCTGGACGTTTTTCAATGGCAAAAATCAATGAATATTGTAAATGCACAAACAGTAATATCTCCACATTGCAAGGTGCAATTCTGAAATTTTTTCTTTTTCCTGCTAATCCTAGCATGATAAAGAGGATTCAAATAGAGTGAGATGCCAGCTCCTTTCATTCAGTCAGTAGCTTCAAACATTTCTGGACGTTTTTCAATGGCAAAATTCAATGAATATTGTAAATGCACAAACAGTAATATCTCCACATTGCCAGGTGCAATTCTGAAATTTTTTGCTTTTTCCTGCTAATCCTAGCATGATAAAGAAGATTCAAAGAGAGTGAGATGCCAGCTCCTTTCATTCAGTCAGTAGCTTCAATCAATTCTGGACGTTTTTCAATGGCAAAAATCAATGAATATTGTAAATGCACAAACAGTAATTTCTCCGCATTGCAAGGTGCAATTCTGAAATTTTTTGCTTTTTCCTGCTCCTCTTAGCATGATAAAGAAGATTCAAAGAGAGTGAGATGCCAGCTCCTTTCATTCAGTCAGTAGCTTCAATCATTTCTGGACGTTTTTCAATGGCAAAAATCAATGAATATTGTAAATGCACAAACAGTAATTTCTCCGCATTGCAAGGTGCAATTCTGAAATTTTTTGCTTTTTCCTGCTCCTCTTAGCATGATAAAGAAGATTCAAAGAGAGTGAGATGCCAGCTCCTTTCATTCAGTCAGTAGCTTCAATCATTTCTGGTATATGAATAACATGATGTTTTTCAATGGCAAAAATCAATGAATATTGTAAATGCACAAACAGTAATTTCTCCGCATTGCAAGGTGCAATTCTGAAATTTTTTGCTTTTTCCTGCTCCTCTTAGCATGATAAAGAAGATTCAAAGAGAGTGAGATGCCAGCTCCTTTCATTCAGTCAGTAGCTTCAATCATTTCTGGACGTTTTTCAATGGCAAAAATCAATGAATATTGTAAATGCACAAACAGTAATTTCTCCGCATTGCAAGATGCAATTCTGAAATTTTTTGCTTTTTCCTGCTCCTCTTAGCATGATAAAGAAGATTCAAAGAGAGTGAGATGCCAGCTCCTTTCATTCAGTCAGTAGCTTCAGTCATTTCTGGACGTTTTTCAATGCAAAAATCAATGAATATTGTAAATGCACAAACAGTAATTTCTCCGCATTGCAAGGTGCAATTCTGAAATTTTTTGCTTTTTCCTGCTCCTCTTAGCATGATAAAGAAGATTCAAAGAGAGTGAGATGCCATCTCCTTTCATTCAGTCAGTAGCTTCAATCATTTCTGGTATATGAATAACATGATGTTTTTCAATGGCAAAAATCAATGAATATTGTAAATGCACAAACAGTAATTTCTCCGCATTGCAAGGTGCAATTCTGAAATTTTTTGCTTTTTCCTGCTCCTCTTAGCATGATAAAGAAGATTCAAAGAGAGTGAGATGCCAGCTCCTTTCATTCAGTCAGTAGCTTCAATCATTTCTGGATGTTTTTCAATGGCAAAAATCAATGAATATTATAAATGCACAAACAGTAATTTCTCCGCATTGCAAGGTGCAATTCTGAAATTTCTTGCATTTTCCTGCTCCTCTTAGCATGATAAAGAAGATTCAAAGAGAGTGAGATGCCAGCTCCTTTCATTCAGTCAGTAGCTTCAATCATTTCTGGACGTTTTTCAATGGCAAAAATCAATGAATATTGTAAATGCACAAACAGTAATTTCTCCGCATTGCAAGGTGCAATTCTGAAATTTTTTGCTTTTTCCTGCTCCTCTTAGCATGATAAAGAAGATTCAAAGAGAGTGAGATGCCAGCTCCTTTCATTCAGTCAGTAGCTTCAATCATTTCTGGACGTTTTTCAATGGCAAAAATCAATGAATATTGTAAATGCACAAACAGTAATTTCTCCGCATTGCAAGATGAAATTCTGAAATTTTTTGCTTTTTCCTGCTCCTCTTAGCATGATAAAGAAGATTCAAAGAGAGTGAGATGCCAGCTCCTTTCATTCAGTCAGTAGCTTCAATCATTTCTGGACGTTTTTCAATGGCAAAAATCAATGAATATTGTAAATGCACAAACAGTAATTTCTCCGCATTGCAAGGTGCAATTCTGAAATTTTTTGCTTTTTCCTGCTCCTCTTAGCATGATAAAGAAGATTCAAAGAGAGTGAGATGCCAGCTCCTTTCATTCAGTCAGTAGCTTCAATCATTTCTGGTATATGAATAACATGATGTTTTTCAATGGCAAAAATCAATGAATATTGTAAATGCACAAACAGTAATTTCTCCGCATTGCAAGGTGCAATTCTGAAATTTTTTGCTTTTTCCTGCTCCTCTTAGCATGATAAAGAAGATTCAAAGAGAGTGAGATGCCAGCTCCTTTCATTCAGTCAGTAGCTTCAATCATTTCTGGACGTTTTTCAATGGCAAAAATCAATGAATATTGTAAATGCACAAACAGTAATTTCTCCGCATTGCAAGGTGCAATTCTGAAATTTTTTGCTTTTTCCTGCTCCTCTTAGCATGATAAAGAAGATTCAAAGAGAGTGAGATGCCAGCTCCTTTCATTCAGTCAGTAGCTTCAGTCATTTCTGGAAGTTTTTCAATGGCAAAAATCAATGAATATTGTAAATGCACAAACAGTAATTTCTCCGCATTGCAAGGTGCAATTCTGAAATTTTTTGCTTTTTCCTGCTCCTCTTAGCATGATAAAGAAGATTCAAAGAGAGTGAGATGCCAGCTCCTTTCATTCAGTCAGTATCTTCAAACATTTCTGGTATAAACATTTCTGGACGTTTTTCAATGGCAAAAATCAATGAATATTGTAAATGCACAAACAGTAATATCTCCACATTGCAAGGTGCAATGCTGAAATTTTTTTTGCTTTTTCCTGCTAATCCTAGCATGATAAAGAAGATTCAAATAGAGTGAGATGCCAGCTCCTTTCATTCAGTCAGTAGCTTCAAACATTTCTGGACGTTTTTCAATGGCAAAAATCAATGAATATTGTAAATGCACAAACAGTAATATCTCCACATTGCAAGGTGCAATTCTGAAATTTTTTGCTTTTTCCTGCTAATCCTAGCATGATAAAGAAGATTCAAAGAGAGTGAGATGTCAGCTCCTTTCATTCAGTCAGTAGCTTCAAACATTTCTGGTATATGAATAACATGATGTTTTTCAATGGCAAAAATCAATGAATATTGTAAATGCACAAACAGTAATATCTCCACATTGCAAGGTGCAATTCTGAAATTTTTTGCTTTTTCCTGCTAATCCTAGCATGATAAAGAAGATTCAAAGAGAGTGAGATGCCAGCTCCTTTCATTCAGTCAGTAGCTTCAAACATTTCTGGACGTTTTTCAATGGCAAAAATCAATGAATATTGTAAATGCACAAACAGTAATATCTCCACATTGCAAGGTGCAATTCTGAAATTTTTTGCTTTTTCCTGCTACTCCTAGCATGATAAAGAAGATTCAAAGAGAGTGAGATGCCAGCTCCTTTCATTCAGTCAGTAGCTTCAATCATTTCTGGACGTTTTTCAATGGCAAAAATCAATGAATATTGTAAATGCACAAACAGTAATTTCTCCGCATTGCAAGGTGCAATTCTGAATTTTTTTGCTTTTTCCTGCTCCTCTTAGCATGGTAAAGAAGATTCAAAGAGAGTGAGATGCCAGCTCCTTTCATTCAGTCAGTAGCTTCAGTCATTTCTGGACGTTTTTCAATGGCAAAAATCAATGAATATTGTAAATGCACAAAAAGTAATTTCTCCGCATTGCAAGGTGCAATTCTGAAATTTTTTGCTTTTTCCTGCTCCTCTTAGCATGATAAAGAAGATTCAAAGAGAGTGAGATGCCAGCTCCTTTCATTCAGTCAGTAGCTTCAAACATTTCTGGTATAAACATTTCTGGACGTTTTTCAATGGCAAAAATCAATGAATATTGTAAATGCACAAACAGTAATATCTCCACATTGCAAGGTGCAATTCTGAAATTTTTTGCTTTTTCCTGCTAATCCTAGCATGATAAAGAAGATTCAAATAGAGTGAGATGCCAGCTCCTTTCATTCAGTCAGTAGCTTCAAACATTTCTGGACGTTTTTCAATGGCAAAATTCAATGAATATTGTAAATGCACAAACAGTAATATCTCCACATTGCAAGGTGCAATTCTGAAATTTTTTGCTTTTTCCTGCTAATCCTAGCATGATAAAGAAGATTCAAAGAGAGTGAGATGCCAGCTCCTTTCATTCAGTCAGTAGCTTCAATCATTTCTGGACGTTTTTCAATGGCAAAAATCAATGAATATTGTAAATGCACAAACAGTAATTTCTCCGCATTGCAAGGTGCAATTCTGAAATTTTTTGCTTTTTCCTGCTCCTCTTAGCATGATAAAGAAGATTCAAAGAGAGTGAGATGCCAGCTCCTTTCATTCAGTCAGTAGCTTCAATCATTTCTGGACGTTTTTCAATGGCAAAAATCAATGAATATTGTAAATGCACAAACAGTAATTTCTCCGCATTGCAAGGTGCAATTCTGAAATTTTTTGCTTTTTCCTGCTCCTCTTAGCATGATAAAGAAGATTCAAAGAGAGTGAGATGCCAGCTCCTTTCATTCAGTCAGTAGCTTCAATCATTTCTGGTATATGAATAACATGATGTTTTTCAATGGCAAAAATCAATGAATATTGTAAATGCACAAACAGTAATTTCTCCGCATTGCAAGGTGCAATTCTGAAATTTTTTGCTTTTTCCTGCTCCTCTTAGCATGATAAAGAAGATTCAAAGAGAGTGAGATGCCAGCTCCTTTCATTCAGTCAGTAGCTTCAATCATTTCTGGACGTTTTTCAATGGCAAAAATCAATGAATATTGTAAATGCACAAACAGTAATTTCTCCGCATTGCAAGATGCAATTCTGAAATTTTTTGCTTTTTCCTGCTCCTCTTAGCATGATAAAGAAGATTCAAAGAGAGTGAGATGCCAGCTCCTTTCATTCAGTCAGTAGCTTCAGTCATTTCTGGACGTTTTTCAATGCAAAAATCAATGAATATTGTAAATGCACAAACAGTAATTTCTCCGCATTGCAAGGTGCAATTCTGAAATTTTTTGCTTTTTCCTGCTCCTCTTAGCATGATAAAGAAGATTCAAAGAGAGTGAGATGCCATCTCCTTTCATTCAGTCAGTAGCTTCAATCATTTCTGGTATATGAATAACATGATGTTTTTCAATGGCAAAAATCAATGAATATTGTAAATGCACAAACAGTAATTTCTCCGCATTGCAAGGTGCAATTCTGAAATTTTTTGCTTTTTCCTGCTCCTCTTAGCATGATAAAGAAGATTCAAAGAGAGTGAGATGCCAGCTCCTTTCATTCAGTCAGTAGCTTCAATCATTTCTGGATGTTTTTCAATGGCAAAAATCAATGAATATTATAAATGCACAAACAGTAATTTCTCCGCATTGCAAGGTGCAATTCTGAAATTTCTTGCACTTTCCTGCTCCTCTTAGCATGATAAAGAAGATTCAAAGAGAGTGAGATGCCAGCTCCTTTCATTCAGTCAGTAGCTTCAATCATTTCTGGACGTTTTTCAATGGCAAAAATCAATGAATATTGTAAATGCACAAACAGTAATTTCTCCGCATTGCAAGGTGCAATTCTGAAATTTTTTGCTTTTTCCTGCTCCTCTTAGCATGATAAAGAAGATTCAAAGAGAGTGAGATGCCAGCTCCTTTCATTCAGTCAGTAGCTTCAAACATTTCTGGTATATGAATAACATGATGTTTTTCAATGGCAAAAATCAATGAATATTGTAAATGCACAAACAGTAATTTCTCCGCATTGCAAGGTGCAATTCTGAAATTTTTTGCTTTTTCCTGCTCCTCTTAGCATGATAAAGAAGATTCAAAGAGAGTGAGATGCCAGCTCCTTTCATTCAGTCAGTAGCTTCAATCATTTCTGGACGTTTTTCAATGGCAAAAATCAATGAATATTGTAAATGCACAAACAGTAATTTCTCCGCATTGCAAGGTGCAATTCTGAAATTTTTTGCTTTTTCCTGCTCCTATTAGCATGATAAAGAAGATTCAAAGAGAGTGAGATGCCAGCTTCTTTCATTGTCAGTAGCTTCAAACATTTCTGGGATGTGAATAACATGATGTTTTTCAATGGCAAAAATTAATGAATATTGTAAATGCACAAACAGTAATTTCTCCGCATTGCAAGGTGCAATTCTGAAATTTTTTGCTTTTTCCTGCTCCTCTTAGCATGATAAAGAAGATTCAAAGAGAGTGAGATGCCAGCTCCTTTCATTCAGTCAGTAGCTTCAGTCATTTCTGGACGTTTTTCAATGCAAAAATCAATGAATATTGTAAATGCACAAACAGTAATTTCTCCGCATTGCAAGGTGCAATTCTGAAATTTTTTGCTTTTTCCTGCTCCTCTTAGCATGATAAAGAAGATTCAAAGAGAGTGAGATGCCATCTCCTTTCATTCAGTCAGTAGCTTCAATCATTTCTGGTATATGAATAACATGATGTTTTTCAATGGCAAAAATCAATGAATATTGTAAATGCACAAACAGTAATTTCTCCGCATTGCAAGGTGCAATTCTGAAATTTTTTGCTTTTTCCTGCTCCTCTTAGCATGATAAAGAAGATTCAAAGAGAGTGAGATGCCAGATCCTTTCATTCAGTCAGTAGCTTCAATCATTTCTGGATGTTTTTCAATGGCAAAAATCAATGAATATTATAAATGCACAAACAGTAATTTCTCCGCATTGCAAGGTGCAATTCTGAAATTTCTTGCACTTTCCTGCTCCTCTTAGCATGATAAAGAAGATTCAAAGAGAGTGAGATGCCAGCTCCTTTCATTCAGTCAGTAGCTTCAATCATTTCTGGACGTTTTTCAATGGCAAAAATCAATGAATATTGTAAATGCACAAACAGTAATTTCTCCGCATTGCAAGGTGCAATTCTGAAATTTTTTGCTTTTTCCTGCTCCTCTTAGCATGATAAAGAAGATTCAAAGAGAGTGAGATGCCAGCTCCTTTCATTCAGTCAGTAGCTTCAAACATTTCTGGTATATGAATAACATGATGTTTTTCAATGGCAAAAATCAATGAATATTGTAAATGCACAAACAGTAATTTCTCCGCATTTCAAGGTGCAATTCTGAAATTTTTTGCTTTTTCCTGCTCCTCTTAGCATGATAAAGAAGATTCAAAGAGAGTGAGATGCCAGCTCCTTTCATTCAGTCAGTAGCTTCAATCATTTCTGGACGTTTTTCAATGGCAAAAATCAATGAATATTGTAAATGCACAAACAGTAATTTCTCCGCATTGCAAGGTGCAATTCTGAAATTTTTTGCTTTTTCCTGCTCCTACTAGCATGATAAAGAAGATTCAAAGAGAGTGAGATGCCAGCTTCTTTCATTGTCAGTAGCTTCAAACATTTCTGGGATATGAATAACATGATGTTTTTCAATGGCAAAAATTAATGAATATTGTAAATGCACAAACAGTAATTTCTCCGCATTGCAAGGTGCAATTCTGAAATTTTTTGCTTTTTCCTGCTCCTCTTAGCATGATAAAGAAGATTCAAAGAGAGTGAGATGCCAGCTCCTTTCATTCAGTCAGTAGCTTCAATCATTTCTGGACGTTTTTCAATGGCAAAAATCAATGAATATTGTAAATGCACAAACAGTAATTTCTCCGCATTGCAAGTTGCAATTCTGAAATTTTTTGCTTTTTCCTGCTCCTCTTAGCATGATAAAGAAGATTCAAAGAGAGTGAGATTCCGGCTCCTTTCATTCAGTCAGTAGCTTCAATCATTTCTGGACGTTTTTCAATGGCAAAAATCAATGAATATTGTAAATGCACAAACAGTAATTTCTCCGCATTGCAAGGTGCAATTCTGAAATTTTTTGCTTTTTCCTGCTCCTCTTAGCATGATAAAGAAGATTCAAAGAGAGTGAGATGCCAGCTCCTTTCATTCAGTCAGTAGCTTCAATCATTTCTGGACGTTTTTCAATGGCAAAAATCAATGAATATTGTAAATGCACAAACAGTAATTTCTCCGCATTGCAAGATGAAATTCTGAAATTTTTTGCTTTTTCCTGCTCCTCTTAGCATGATAAAGAAGATTCAAAGAGAGTGAGATGCCAGCTCCTTTCATTCAGTCAGTAGCTTCAATCATTTCTGGACGTTTTTCAATGGCAAAAATCAATGAATATTGTAAATGCACAAACAGTAATTTCTCCGCATTGCAAGGTGCAATTCTGAAATTTTTTGCTTTTTCCTGCTCCTCTTAGCATGATAAAGAAGATTCAAAGAGAGTGAGATGCCAGCTCCTTTCATTCAGTCAGTAGCTTCAATCATTTCTGGTATATGAATAACATGATGTTTTTCAATGGCAAAAATCAATGAATATTGTAAATGCACAAACAGTAATTTCTCCGCATTGCAAGGTGCAATTCTGAAATTTTTTGCTTTTTCCTGCTCCTCTTAGCATGATAAAGAAGATTCAAAGAGAGTGAGATGCCAGCTCCTTTCATTCAGTCAGTAGCTTCAATCATTTCTGGACGTTTTTCAATGGCAAAAATCAATGAATATTGTAAATGCACAAACAGTAATTTCTCCGCATTGCAAGGTGCAATTCTGAAATTTTTTGCTTTTTCCTGCTCCTCTTAGCATGATAAAGAAGATTCAAAGAGAGTGAGATGCCAGCTCCTTTCATTCAGTCAGTAGCTTCAGTGTATTTCTGGAAGTTTTTCAATGGCAAAAATCAATGAATATTGTAAATGCACAAACAGTAATTTCTCCGCATTGCAAGGTGCAATTCTGAAATTTTTTGCTTTTTCCTGCTCCTCTTAGCATGATAAAGAAGATTCAAAGAGAGTGAGATGCCAGCTCCTTTCATTCAGTCAGTAGCTTCAAACATTTCTGGTATAAACATTTCTGGACGTTTTTCAATGGCAAAAATCAATGAATATTGTAAATGCACAAACAGTAATATCTCCACATTGCAAGGTGCAATGCTGAAATTTTTTTTGCTTTTTCCTGCTAATCCTAGCATGATAAAGAAGATTCAAATAGAGTGAGATGCCAGCTCCTTTCATTCAGTCAGTAGCTTCAAACATTTCTGGACGTTTTTCAATGGCAAAAATCAATGAATATTGTAAATGCACAAACAGTAATATCTCCACATTGCAAGGTGCAATTCTGAAATTTTTTGCTTTTTCCTGCTAATCCTAGCATGATAAAGAAGATTCAAAGAGAGTGAGATGTCAGCTCCTTTCATTCAGTCAGTAGCTTCAAACATTTCTGGTATATGAATAACATGATGTTTTTCAATGGCAAAAATCAATGAATATTGTAAATGCACAAACAGTAATATCTCCACATTGCAAGGTGCAATTCTGAAATTTTTTGCTTTTTCCTGCTAATCCTAGCATGATAAAGAAGATTCAAAGAGAGTGAGATGCCAGCTCCTTTCATTCAGTCAGTAGCTTCAAACATTTCTGGACGTTTTTCAATGGCAAAAATCAATGAATATTGTAAATGCACAAACAGTAATATCTCCACATTGCAAGGTGCAATTCTGAAATTTTTTGCTTTTTCCTGCTACTCCTAGCATGATAAAGAAGATTCAAAGAGAGTGAGATGCCAGCTCCTTTCATTCAGTCAGTAGCTTCAATCATTTCTGGACGTTTTTCAATGGCAAAAATCAATGAATATTGTAAATGCACAAACAGTAATTTCTCCGCATTGCAAGGTGCAATTCTGAAATTTTTTGCTTTTTCCTGCTCCTCTTAGCATGATAAAGAAGATTCAAAGAGAGTGAGATGCCAGCTCCTTTCATTCAGTCAGTAGCTTCAAACATTTCTGGTATATGAATAACATGATGTTTTTCAATGGCAAAAATCAATGAATATTGTAAATGCACAAACAGTAATTTCTCCGCATTTCAAGGTGCAATTCTGAAATTTTTTGCTTTTTCCTGCTCCTCTTAGCATGATAAAGAAGATTCAAAGAGAGTGAGATGCCAGCTCCTTTCATTCAGTCAGTAGCTTCAATCATTTCTGGACGTTTTTCAATGGCAAAAATCAATGAATATTGTAAATGCACAAACAGTAATTTCTCCGCATTGCAAGGTGCAATTCTGAAATTTTTTGCTTTTTCCTGCTCCTACTAGCATGATAAAGAAGATTCAAAGAGAGTGAGATGCCAGCTTCTTTCATTGTCAGTAGCTTCAAACATTTCTGGGATATGAATAACATGATGTTTTTCAATGGCAAAAATTAATGAATATTGTAAATGCACAAACAGTAATTTCTCCGCATTGCAAGGTGCAATTCTGAAATTTTTTGCTTTTTCCTGCTCCTCTTAGCATGATAAAGAAGATTCAAAGAGAGTGAGATGCCAGCTCCTTTCATTCAGTCAGTAGCTTCAATCATTTCTGGACGTTTTTCAATGGCAAAAATCAATGAATATTGTAAATGCACAAACAGTAATTTCTCCGCATTGCAAGTTGCAATTCTGAAATTTTTTGCTTTTTCCTGCTCCTCTTAGCATGATAAAGAAGATTCAAAGAGAGTGAGATTCCGGCTCCTTTCATTCAGTCAGTAGCTTCAATCATTTCTGGACGTTTTTCAATGGCAAAAATCAATGAATATTGTAAATGCACAAACAGTAATTTCTCCGCATTGCAAGGTGCAATTCTGAAATTTTTTGCTTTTTCCTGCTCCTCTTAGCATGATAAAGAAGATTCAAAGAGAGTGAGATGCCAGCTCCTTTCATTCAGTCAGTAGCTTCAATCATTTCTGGACGTTTTTCAATGGCAAAAATCAATGAATATTGTAAATGCACAAACAGTAATTTCTCCGCATTGCAAGATGAAATTCTGAAATTTTTTGCTTTTTCCTGCTCCTCTTAGCATGATAAAGAAGATTCAAAGAGAGTGAGATGCCAGCTCCTTTCATTCAGTCAGTAGCTTCAATCATTTCTAGACGTTTTTCAATGGCAAAAATCAATGAATATTGTAAATGCACAAACAGTAATTTCTCCGCATTGCAAGGTGCAATTCTGAAATTTTTTGCTTTTTCCTGCTCCTCTTAGCATGATAAAGAAGATTCAAAGAGAGTGAGATGCCAGCTCCTTTCATTCAGTCAGTAGCTTCAATCATTTCTGGTATATGAATAACATGATGTTTTTCAATGGCAAAAATCAATGAATATTGTAAATGCACAAACAGTAATTTCTCCGCATTGCAAGGTGCAATTCTGAAATTTTTTGCTTTTTCCTGCTCCTCTTAGCATGATAAAGAAGATTCAAAGAGAGTGAGATGCCAGCTCCTTTCATTCAGTCAGTAGCTTCAATCATTTCTGGACGTTTTTCAATGGCAAAAATCAATGAATATTGTAAATGCACAAACAGTAATTTCTCCGCATTGCAAGGTGCAATTCTGAAATTTTTTGCTTTTTCCTGCTCCTCTTAGCATGATAAAGAAGATTCAAAGAGAGTGAGATGCCAGCTCCTTTCATTCAGTCAGTAGCTTCAGTGTATTTCTGGAAGTTTTTCAATGGCAAAAATCAATGAATATTGTAAATGCACAAACAGTAATTTCTCCGCATTGCAAGGTGCAATTCTGAAATTTTTTGCTTTTTCCTGCTCCTCTTAGCATGATAAAGAAGATTCAAAGAGAGTGAGATGCCAGCTCCTTTCATTCAGTCAGTAGCTTCAAACATTTCTGGTATAAACATTTCTGGACGTTTTTCAATGGCAAAAATCAATGAATATTGTAAATGCACAAACAGTAATATCTCCACATTGCAAGGTGCAATGCTGAAATTTTTTTTGCTTTTTCCTGCTAATCCTAGCATGATAAAGAAGATTCAAATAGAGTGAGATGCCAGCTCCTTTCATTCAGTCAGTAGCTTCAAACATTTCTGGACGTTTTTCAATGGCAAAAATCAATGAATATTGTAAATGCACAAACAGTAATATCTCCACATTGCAAGGTGCAATTCTGAAATTTTTTGCTTTTTCCTGCTAATCCTAGCATGATAAAGAAGATTCAAAGAGAGTGAGATGTCAGCTCCTTTCATTCAGTCAGTAGCTTCAAACATTTCTGGTATATGAATAACATGATGTTTTTCAATGGCAAAAATCAATGAATATTGTAAATGCACAAACAGTAATATCTCCACATTGCAAGGTGCAATTCTGAAATTTTTTGCTTTTTCCTGCTAATCCTAGCATGATAAAGAAGATTCAAAGAGAGTGAGATGCCAGCTCCTTTCATTCAGTCAGTAGCTTCAAACATTTCTGGACGTTTTTCAATGGCAAAAATCAATGAATATTGTAAATGCACAAACAGTAATATCTCCACATTGCAAGGTGCAATTCTGAAATTTTTTGCTTTTTCCTGCTACTCCTAGCATGATAAAGAAGATTCAAAGAGAGTGAGATGCCAGCTCCTTTCATTCAGTCAGTAGCTTCAATCATTTCTGGACGTTTTTCAATGGCAAAAATCAATGAATATTGTAAATGCACAAACAGTAATTTCTCCGCATTGCAAGGTGCAATTCTGAATTTTTTTGCTTTTTCCTGCTCCTCTTAGCATGGTAAAGAAGATTCAAAGAGAGTGAGATGCCAGCTCCTTTCATTCAGTCAGTAGCTTCAGTCATTTCTGGACGTTTTTCAATGGCAAAAATCAATGAATATTGTAAATGCACAAAAAGTAATTTCTCCGCATTGCAAGGTGCAATTCTGAAATTTTTTGCTTTTTCCTGCTCCTCTTAGCATGATAAAGAAGATTCAAAGAGAGTGAGATGCCAGCTCCTTTCATTCAGTCAGTAGCTTCAAACATTTCTGGTATAAACATTTCTGGACGTTTTTCAATGGCAAAAATCAATGAATATTGTAAATGCACAAACAGTAATATCTCCACATTGCAAGGTGCAATTCTGAAATTTTTTGCTTTTTCCTGCTAATCCTAGCATGATAAAGAAGATTCAAATAGAGTGAGATGCCAGCTCCTTTCATTCAGTCAGTAGCTTCAAACATTTCTGGACGTTTTTCAATGGCAAAATTCAATGAATATTGTAAATGCACAAACAGTAATATCTCCACATTGCAAGGTGCAATTCTGAAATTTTTTGCTTTTTCCTGCTAATCCTAGCATGATAAAGAAGATTCAAAGAGAGTGAGATGCCAGCTCCTTTCATTCAGTCAGTAGCTTCAATCATTTCTGGACGTTTTTCAATGGCAAAAATCAATGAATATTGTAAATGCACAAACAGTAATTTCTCCGCATTGCAAGGTGCAATTCTGAAATTTTTTGCTTTTTCCTGCTCCTCTTAGCATGATAAAGAAGATTCAAAGAGAGTGAGATGCCAGCTCCTTTCATTCAGTCAGTAGCTTCAATCATTTCTGGATGTTTTTCAATGGCAAAAATCAATGAATATTGTAAATGCACAAACAGTAATTTCTCCGCATTGCAAGGTGCAATTCTGAAATTTTTTGCTTTTTCCTGCTCCTCTTAGCATGATAAAGAAGATTCAAAGAGAGTGAGATGCCAGCTCCTTTCATTCAGTCAGTAGCTTCAATCATTTCTGGTATATGAATAACATGATGTTTTTCAATGGCAAAAATCAATGAATATTGTAAATGCACAAACAGTAATTTCTCCGCATTGCAAGGTGCAATTCTGAAATTTTTTGCTTTTTCCTGCTCCTCTTAGCATGATAAAGAAGATTCAAAGAGAGTGAGATGCCAGCTCCTTTCATTCAGTCAGTAGCTTCAATCATTTCTGGACGTTTTTCAATGGCAAAAATCAATGAATATTGTAAATGCACAAACAGTAATTTCTCCGCATTGCAAGATGCAATTCTGAAATTTTTTGCTTTTTCCTGCTCCTCTTAGCATGATAAAGAAGATTCAAAGAGAGTGAGATGCCAGCTCCTTTCATTCAGTCAGTAGCTTCAGTCATTTCTGGACGTTTTTCAATGGCAAAAATCAATGAATATTGTAAATGCACAAACAGTAATTTCTCCGCATTGCAAAGTGCAATTCTGAAATTTTTTGCTTTTTCCTGCTCCTCTTAGCATGATAAAGAAGATTCAAAGAGAGTGAGATGCCAGCTCCTTTCATTCAGTCAGTAGCTTCAAACATTTCTGGTATAAACATTTCTGGATGTTTTTCAATGGCAAAAATCAATGAATATTGTAAATGCACAAACAGTAATATCTCCACATTGCAAGGTGCAATGCTGAAATTTTTTGCTTTTTCCTGCTAATCCTAGGATGATAAAGAAGATTCAAATAGAGTGAGATGCCAGCTCCTTTCATTCAGTCAGTAGCTTCAAACATTTCTGGACGTTTTTCAATGGCAAAAATCAATGAATATTGTAAATGCACAAACAGTAATATCTCCACATTGCAAGGTGCAATTCTGAATTTTTTTGCTTTTTCCTGCTAATCCTAGCATGATAAAGAAGATTCAAAGAGAGTGAGATGTCAGCTCCTTTCATTCAGTCAGTAGCTTCAAACATTTCTGGTATATGAATAACATGATGTTTTTCAATGGCAAAAATCAATGAATATTGTAAATGCACAAACAGTAATATCTCCACATTGCAAGGTGCAATTCTGAAATTTTTTGCTTTTTCCTGCTAATCCTAGCATGATAAAGAAGATTCAAAGAGAGTGAGATGCCAGCTCCTTTCATTCAGTCAGTAGCTTCAAACATTTCTGGAAGTTTTTCAATGGCAAAAATCAATGAATATTGTAAATGCACAAACAGTAATATCTCCACATTGCAAGGTGCAATTCTGAAATTTTTTGCTTTTTCCTGCTACTCCTAGCATGATAAAGAAGATTCAAAGAGAGTGAGATGCCAGCTCCTTTCATTCAGTCAGTAGCTTCAAACATTTCTGGACGTTTTTCAATGGCAAAAATCAATGAATATTGTAAATGCACAAACAGTAATATCTCCACATTGCAAGGTGCAATTCTGAAATTTTTTGCTTTTTCCTGCTAATCCTAGCATGATAAAGAAGATTCAAAGAGAGTGAGATGCCAGCTCCTTTCATTCAGTCAGTAGCTTCAAACATTTCTGGACGTTTTTCAATGGCAAAAATCAATGAATATTGTAAATGCACAAACAGTAATTTCTCCGCATTGCAAGGTGCAATTCTGAAATTTTTTGCTTTTTCCTGCTCCTCTTAGCATGATAAAGAAGATTCAAAGAGAGTGAGATGCCAGCTCCTTTCATTCAGTCAGTAGCTTCAATCATTTCTGGACGTTTTTCAATGGCAAAAATCAATGAATATTGTAAATGCACAAACAGTAATTTCTCCGCATTGCAAGGTGCAATTCTGAAATTTTTTGCTTTTTCCTGCTCCTCTTAGCATGATAATGAAGATTCAAAGAGAGTGAGATGCCAGCTCCTTTCATTCAGTCAGTAGCTTCAATCATTTCTGGTATATGAATAACATGATGTTTTTCAATGGCAAAAATCAATGAATATTGTAAATGCACAAACAGTAATTTCTCCGCATTGCAAGTTGCAATTCTGAAATTTTTTGCTTTTTCCTGCTCCTCTTAGCATGATAAAGAAGATTCAAAGAGAGTGAGATGCCAGCTCCTTTCATTCAGTCAGTAGCTTCAATCATTTCTGGACGTTTTTCAATGGCAAAAATCAATGAATATTGTAAATGCACAAACAGTAATTTCTCCGCATTGCAAGGTGCAATTCTGAAATTTTTTGCTTTTTCCTGCTCCTCTTAGCATGATAAAGAAGATTCAAAGAGAGTGAGATGCCAGCTCCTTTCATTCAGTCAGTAGCTTCAATCATTTCTGGACGTTTTTCAATGGCAAAAATCAATGAATATTGTAAATGCACAAACAGTAATTTCTCCGCATTGCAAGGTGCAATTCTGAAATTTTTTGCTTTTTCCTGCTCCTCTTAGCATGATAAAGAAGATTCAAAGAGAGTGAGATGCCAGCTCCTTTCATTCAGTCAGTAGCTTCAATCATTTCTGGACGTTTTTCAATGGCAAAAATCAATGAATATTGTAAATGCACAAACAGTAATTTCTCCGCATTGCAAGGTGCAATTCTGAAATTTTTTGCTTTTTCCTGCTCCTCTTAGCATGATAAAGAAGATTCAAAGAGAGTGAGATGCCAGCTCCTTTCATTCAGTCAGTAGCTTCAATCATTTCTGGTATATGAATAACATGATGTTTTTCAATGGCAAAAATCAATGAATATTGTAAATGCACAAACAGTAATTTCTCCGCATTGCAAGGTGCAATTCTGAAATTTTTTGCTTTTTCCTGCTCCTCTTAGCATGATAAAGAAGATTCAAAGAGCGTGAGATGCCAGCTCCTTTCATTCAGTCAGTAGCTTCAATCATTTCTGGACGTTTTTCAATGGCAAAAATCAATGAATATTGTAAATGCACAAACAGTAATTTCTCCGCATTGCAAGTTGCAATTCTGAAATTTTTTGCTTTTTCCTGCTCCTCTTAGCATGATAAAGAAGATTCAAAGAGAGTGAGATGCCAGCTCCTTTCATTCAGTCAGTAGCTTCAATCATTTCTGGACGTTTTTCAATGGCAAAAATCAATGAATATTGTAAATGCACAAACAGTAATTTCTCCGCATTGCAAGGTGCAATTCTGAAATTTTTTGCTTTTTCCTGCTCCTCTTAGCATGATAAAGAAGATTCAAAGAGAGTGAGATGCCAGCTCCTTTCATTCAGTCAGTAGCTTCAATCATTTCTGGACGTTTTTCAATGGCAAAAATCAATGAATATTGTAAATGCACAAACAGTAATTTCTCCGCATTGCAAGGTGCAATTCTGAAATTTTTTGCTTTTTCCTGCTCCTCTTAGCATGATAAAGAAGATTCAAAGAGAGTGAGATGCCAGCTCCTTTCATTCAGTCAGTAGCTTCAATCATTTCTGGACGTTTTTCAATGGCAAAAATCAATGAATATTGTAAATGCACAAACAGTAATTTCTCCGCATTGCAAGGTGCAATTCTGAAATTTTTTGCTTTTTCCTGCTCCTCTTAGCATGATAAAGAAGATTCAAAGAGAGTGAGATGCCAGCTCCTTTCATTCAGTCAGTAGCTTCAATCATTTCTGGTATATGAATAACATGATGTTTTTCAATGGCAAAAATCAATGAATATTGTAAATGCACAAACAGTAATTTCTCCGCATTGCAAGGTGCAATTCTGAAATTTTTTGCTTTTTCCTGCTCCTCTTAGCATGATAAAGAAGATTCAAAGAGCGTGAGATGCCAGCTCCTTTCATTCAGTCAGTAGCTTCAATCATTTCTGGATGTTTTTCAATGGCAAAAATCAATGAATATTGTAAATGCACAAACAGTAATTTCTCCGCATTGCAAGGTGCAATTCTGAAATTTTTTGCTTTTTCCTGCTCCTCTTAGCATGATAAAGAAGATTCAAAGAGAGTGAGATGCCAGCTCCTTTCATTCAGTCAGTAGCTTCAGTCATTTCTGGACGTTTTTCAATGGCAAAAATCAATGAATATTGTAAATGCACAAACAGTAATTTCTCCGCATTGCAACGTGCAATTCTGAAATTTTTTGCTTTTTCCTGCTCCTCTTAGCATGATAAAGAAGATTCAAAGAGAGTGAGATGCCAGCTCCTTTCATTCAGTCAGTAGCTTCAAACATTTCTGGTATAAACATTTCTGGACGTTTTTCAATGGCAAAAATCAATGAATATTGTAAATGCACAAACAGTAATATCTCCACATTGCAAGGTGCAATTCTGAAATTTTTTGCTTTTTCCTGCTAATCCTAGCATGATAAAGAAGATTCAAATAGAGTGAGATGCCAGCTCCTTTCATTCAGTCAGTAGCTTCAAACATTTCTGGACGTTTTTCAATGGCAAAATTCAATGAATATTGTAAATGCACAAACAGTAATATCTCCACATTGCAAGGTGCAATTCTGAAATTTTTTGCTTTTTCCTGCTAATCCTAGCATGATAAAGAAGATTCAAAGAGAGTGAGATGCCAGCTCCTTTCATTCAGTCAGTAGCTTCAATCATTTCTGGACGTTTTTCAATGGCAAAAATCAATGAATATTGTAAATGCACAAACAGTAATTTCTCCGCATTGCAAGGTGCAATTCTGAAATTTTTTGCTTTTTCCTGCTCCTCTTAGCATGATAAAGAAGATTCAAAGAGAGTGAGATGCCAGCTCCTTTCATTCAGTCAGTAGCTTCAATCATTTCTGGACGTTTTTCAATGGCAAAAATCAATGAATATTGTAAATGCACAAACAGTAATTTCTCCGCATTGCAAGGTGCAATTCTGAAATTTTTTGCTTTTTCCTGCTCCTCTTAGCATGATAAAGAAGATTCAAAGAGAGTGAGATGCCAGCTCCTTTCATTCAGTCAGTAGCTTCAATCATTTCTGGTATATGAATAACATGATGTTTTTCAATGGCAAAAATCAATGAATATTGTAAATGCACAAACAGTAATTTCTCCGCATTGCAAGGTGCAATTCTGAAATTTTTTGCTTTTTCCTGCTCCTCTTAGCATGATAAAGAAGATTCAAAGAGAGTGAGATGCCAGCTCCTTTCATTCAGTCAGTAGCTTCAATCATTTCTGGACGTTTTTCAATGGCAAAAATCAATGAATATTGTAAATGCACAAACAGTAATTTCTCCGCATTGCAAGGTGCAATTCTGAAATTTTTTGCTTTTTCCTGCTCCTCTTAGCATGATAAAGAAGATTCTAAGAGAGTGAGATGCCAGCTCCTTTCATTCAGTCAGTAGCTTCAATCATTTCTGGACGTTTTTCAATGGCAAAAATCAATGAATATTGTAAATGCACAAACAGTAATTTCTCCGCATTGCAAGGTGCAATTCTGAAATTTTTTGCTTTTTCCTGCTCCTCTTAGCATGATAAAGAAGATTCAAAGAGAGTGAGATGCCAGCTCCTTTCATTCAGTCAGTAGCTTCAGTCATTTCTGGACGTTTTTCAATGGCAAAAATCAATGAATATTGTAAATGCACAAACAGTAATTTCTCCGCATTGCAACGTGCAATTCTGAAATTTTTTGCTTTTTCCTGCTCCTCTTAGCATGATAAAGAAGATTCAAAGAGAGTGAGATGCCAGCTCCTTTCATTCAGTCAGTAGCTTCAAACATTTCTGGTATAAACATTTCTGGACGTTTTTCAATGGCAAAAATCAATGAATATTGTAAATGCACAAACAGTAATATCTCCACATTGCAAGGTGCAATTCTGAAATTTTTTGCTTTTTCCTGCTAATCCTAGCATGATAAAGAAGATTCAAATAGAGTGAGATGCCAGCTCCTTTCATTCAGTCAGTAGCTTCAAACATTTCTGGACGTTTTTCAATGGCAAAATTCAATGAATATTGTAAATGCACAAACAGTAATATCTCCACATTGCAAGGTGCAATTCTGAAATTTTTTGCTTTTTCCTGCTAATCCTAGCATGATAAAGAAGATTCAAAGAGAGTGAGATGCCAGCTCCTTTCATTCAGTCAGTAGCTTCAATCATTTCTGGACGTTTTTCAATGGCAAAAATCAATGAATATTGTAAATGCACAAACAGTAATTTCTCCGCATTGCAAGGTGCAATTCTGAAATTTTTTGCTTTTTCCTGCTCCTCTTAGCATGATAAAGAAGATTCAAAGAGAGTGAGATGCCAGCTCCTTTCATTCAGTCAGTAGCTTCAATCATTTCTGGACGTTTTTCAATGGCAAAAATCAATGAATATTGTAAATGCACAAACAGTAATTTCTCCGCATTGCAAGGTGCAATTCTGAAATTTTTTGCTTTTTCCTGCTCCTCTTAGCATGATAAAGAAGATTCAAAGAGAGTGAGATGCCAGCTCCTTTCATTCAGTCAGTAGCTTCAATCATTTCTGGTATATGAATAACATGATGTTTTTCAATGGCAAAAATCAATGAATATTGTAAATGCACAAACAGTAATTTCTCCGCATTGCAAGGTGCAATTCTGAAATTTTTTGCTTTTTCCTGCTCCTCTTAGCATGATAAAGAAGATTCAAAGAGAGTGAGATGCCAGCTCCTTTCATTCAGTCAGTAGCTTCAATCATTTCTGGACGTTTTTCAATGGCAAAAATCAATGAATATTGTAAATGCACAAACAGTAATTTCTCCGCATTGCAAGGTGCAATTCTGAAATTTTTTGCTTTTTCCTGCTCCTCTTAGCATGATAAAGAAGATTCTAAGAGAGTGAGATGCCAGCTCCTTTCATTCAGTCAGTAGCTTCAATCATTTCTGGACGTTTTTCAATGGCAAAAATCAATGAATATTGTAAATGCACAAACAGTAATTTCTCCGCATTGCAAGGTGCAATTCTGAATTTTTTTGCTTTTTCCTGATCCTCTTAGCATGATAAAGAAGATTCAAAGAGAGTGAGATGCCAGTTCCTTTCATTCAGTCAGTAGCTTCAATCATTTCTGGTATATGAATAACATGATGTTTTTCAATGGCAAAAATCAATGAATATTGTAAATGCACAAACAGTAATTTCTCCGCATTGCAAGGTGCAATTCTGAAATTTTTTGCTTTTTCCTGCTCCTCTTAGCATGATAAAGAAGATTAAAAGAGAGTGAGATGCCAGCTCCTTTCATTCAGTCAGTAGCTTCAAACATTTCTGGTATATGAATAACATGATGTTTTTCAATGGCAAAAATCAATGAATATTGTAAATGCACAAACAGTAATTTCTCCGCATTGCAAGGTGCAATTCTGAAATTTTTTGCTTTTTCCTGCTCCTCTTAGCATGATAAAGAAGATTCAAAGAGAGTGAGATGCCAGCTCCTTTCATTCAGTCAGTAGCTTCAATCATTTCTGGACGTTTTTCAATGGCAAAAATCAATGAATATTGTAAATGCACAAACAGTAATTTCTCCGCATTGCAAGGTGCAATTCTGAAATTTTTTGCTTTTTCCTGCTCCTCTTAGCATGATAAAGAAGATTCAAAGACAGTGAGATGCCAGCTCCTTTCATTCAGTCAGTAGCTTCAGTCATTTCTGGACGTTTTTCAATGGCAAAAATCAATGAATATTGTAAATGCACAAACAGTAATTTCTCCGCATTGCAAGGTGCAATTCTGAAATTTTTTGCTTTTTCCTGCTCCTCTTAGCATGTTAAAGAAGATTCAAAGAGAGTGAGATGCCAGCTCCTTTCATTCAGTCAGTAGCTTCAAACATTTCTGGTATAAACATTTCTGGACGTTTTTCAATGGCAAAAATCAATGAATATTGTAAATGCACAAACAGTAATATCTCCACATTGCAAGGTGCAATTCTGAAATTTTTTGCTTTTTCCTGCTAATCCTAGCATGATAAAGAAGATTCAAATAGAGTGAGATGCCAGCTCCTTTCATTCAGTCAGTAGCTTCAAACATTTCTGGACGTTTTTCAATGGCAAAATTCAATGAATATTGTAAATGCACAAACAGTAATATCTCCACATTGCAAGGTGCAATTCTGAAATTTTTTGCTTTTTCCTGCTAATCCTAGCATGATAAAGAAGATTCAAAGAGAGTGAGATGCCAGCTCCTTTCATTCAGTCAGTAGCTTCAATCATTTCTGGACGTTTTTCAATGGCAAAAATCAATGAATATTGTAAATGCACAAACAGTAATTTCTCCGCATTGCAAGGTGCAATTCTGAAATTTTTTGCTTTTTCCTGCTCCTCTTAGCATGATAAAGAAGATTCAAAGAGAGTGAGATGCCAGCTCCTTTCATTCAGTCAGTAGCTTCAATCATTTCTGGACGTTTTTCAATGGCAAAAATCAATGAATATTGTAAATGCACAAACAGTAATTTCTCCGCATTGCAACGTGCAATTCTGAAATTTTTTGCTTTTTCCTGCTCCTCTTAGCATGATAAAGAAGATTCAAAGAGAGTGAGATGCCAGCTCCTTTCATTCAGTCAGTAGCTTCAATCATTTCTGGTATATGAATAACATGATGTTTTTCAATGGCAAAAATCAATGAATATTGTAAATGCACAAACAGTAATTTCTCCGCATTGCAAGGTGCAATTCTGAAATTTTTTGCTTTTTCCTGCTCCTCTTAGCATGATAAAGAAGATTCAAAGAGAGTGAGATGCCAGCTCCTTTCATTCAGTCAGTAGCTTCAATCATTTCTGGACGTTTTTCAATGGCAAAAATCAATGAATATTGTAAATGCACAAACAGTAATTTCTCCGCATTGCAAGGTGCAATTCTGAAATTTTTTGCTTTTTCCTGCTCCTCTTAGCATGATAAAGAAGATTCAAAGAGAGTGAGATGCCAGCTCCTTTCATTCAGTCAGTAGCTTCAGTCATTTCTGGACGTTTTTCAATGGCAAAAATCAATGAATATTGTAAATGCACAAACAGTAATTTCTCCGCATTGCAAGGTGCAATTCTGAAATTTTTTGCTTTTTCCTGCTCCTCTTAGCATGATAAAGAAGATTCAAAGAGAGTGAGATGCCAGCTCCTTTCATTCAGTCAGTAGCTTCAATCATTTCTGGACGTTTTTCAATGGCAAAAATCAATGAATATTGTAAATGCACAAACAGTAATTTCTCCGCATTGCAAGGTGCAATTCTGAAATTTTTCGCTTTTTCCTGCTCCTCTTAGCATGATAAAGAAGATTCAAAGAGAGTGAGATGCCAGCTCCTTTCATTCAGTCAGTAGCTTCAATCATTTCTGGACGTTTTTCAATGGCAAAAATCAATGAATATTGTAAATGCACAAACAGTAATTTCTCCGCATTGCAAATTGCAATTCTGAAATTTTTTGCTTTTTCCTGCTCCTCTTAGCATGATAAAGAAGATTCAAAGAGAGTGAGATGCCAGCTCCTTTCATTCAGTCAGTAGCTTCAATCATTTCTGGACGTTTTTCAATGGCAAAAATCAATGAATATTGTAAATGCACAAACAGTAATTTCTCCGCATTGCAAGGTGCAATTCTGAAATTTTTTGCTTTTTCCTGCTCCTCTTAGCATGATAAAGAAGATTCAAAGAGAATGAGATGCCAGCTCCTTTCATTCAGTCAGTAGCTTCAATCATTTCTGGTATATGAATAACATGATGTTTTTCAATGGCAAAAATCAATGAATATTGTAAATGCACAAACAGTAATTTCTCCGCATTGCAAGGTGCAATTCTGAAATTTTTTGCTTTTTCCTGCTCCTCTTAGCATGATAAAGAAGATTCAAAGAGAGTGAGATGCCAGCTCCTTTCATTCAGTCAGTAGCTTCAATCATTTCTGGATGTTTTTCAATGGCAAAAATCAATGAATATTGTAAATGCACAAACAGTAATTTCTCCGCATTGCAAGGTGCAATTCTGAAATTTTTTGCTTTTTCCTGCTCCTCTTAGCATGATAAAGAAGATTCAGAGAGTGAGATGCCAGCTCCTTTCATTCAGTCAGTAGCTTCAATCATTTCTGGATGTTTTTCAATGGCAAAAATCAATGAATATTGTAAATGCACAAACAGTAATTTCTCCGCATTGCAAGGTGCAATTCTGAAATTTTTTGCTTTTTCCTGCTCCTCTTAGCATGATAAAGAAGATTCAGAGAGTGAGATGCCAGCTCCTTTCATTCAGTCAGTAGCTTCAGTCATTTCTGGACGTTTTTCAATGGCAAAAATCAATGAATATTGTAAATGCACAAACAGTAATTTCTCCGCATTGCAAGGTGCAATTCTGAAATTTTTTGCTTTTTCCTGCTCCTCTTAGCATGATAAAGAAGATTCAAAGAGAGTGAGATGCCAGCTCCTTTCATTCAGTCAGTAGCTTCAAACATTTCTGGTATAAACATTTCTGGACGTTTTTCAATGGCAAAAATCAATGAATATTGTAAATGCACAAACAGTAATATCTCCACATTGCAAGGTTCAATTCTGAAATTTTTTGCTTTTTCCTGCTAATCCTAGCATGATAAAGAAGATTCAAAGAGAATGAGATGCCAGCTCCTTTCATTCAGTCAGTAGCTTCAAACATTTCTGGTATATGAATAACATGATGTTTTTCAATGGCAAAAATCAATGAATATTGTAAATGCACAAACAGTAATATCTCCATATTGCAAGGTGCAATTCTGAAATTTTTTGCTTTTTCCTGCTAATCCTAGCATGATAAAGAAGATTCAAAGAGAGTGAGATGCCAGCTCCTTTCATTCAGTCAGTAGCTTCAAACATTTCTGGACGTTTTTCAATGGCAAAAATCAATGAATATTGTAAATGCACAAACAGTAATATCTCCACATTGCAAGGTGCAATTCTGAAATTTTTTACTTTTTCCTGCTACTCCTAGCATGATAAAGAAGATTCAAAGAGAGTGAGATGCCAGCTCCTTTCATTCAGTCAGTAGCTTCAAACATTTCTGGACGTTTTTCAATGGCAAAAATCAATGAATATTGTAAATGCACAAACAGTAATATCTCCACATTGCAAGGTGCAATTCTGAAATTTTTTGCTTTTTCCTGCTAATCCTAGCATGATAAAGAAGATTCAAAGAGAGTGAGATGCCAGCTCCTTTCATTCAGTCAGTAGCTTCAAACATTTCTGGACGTTTTTCAATGGCAAAAATCTATGAATATTGTAAATGCACAAACAGTAATTTCTCCGCATTGCAAGGTGCAATTCTGAAATTTTTTGCTTTTTCCTGCTCCTCTTAGCATGATAAAGATTCAAAGAGAGTGAGATGCCAGCTCCTTTCATTCAGTCAGTAGCTTCAATCATTTCTGGACGTTTTTCAATGGCAAAAATCAATGAATATTGTAAATGCACAAGCAGTAATTTCTCCGCATTGCAAGGTGCAATTCTGAAATTTTTTGCTTTTTCCTGCTCCTCTTAGCATGATAAAGAAGATTCAAAGAGAGTGAGATGCCAGCTCCTTTCATTCAGTCAGTAGCTTCAATCATTTCTGGACGTTTTTCAATGGCAAAAATCAATGAATATTGTAAATGCACAAACAGTAATTTCTCCGCATTGCAAGGTGCAATTCTGAAATTTTTTGCTTTTTCCTGCTCCTCTTAGCATGATAAAGAAGATTCAAAGAGAGTGAGATGCCAGCTCCTTTCATTCAGTCAGTAGCTTCAATCATTTCTGGTAAAAGAATAACATGATGTTTTTCAATGGCAAAAATCAATGAATATTGCAAATGCACAAACAGTAATTTCTCCGCATTGCAAGGTGCAATTCTGAAATTTTTTGCTTTTTCCTGCTCCTCTTAGCATGGTAAAGAAGATTCAAAGAGAGTGAGATGCCAGCTCCTTTCATTCAGTCAGTAGCTTCAATCATTTCTGGACGTTTTTCAATGGCAAAAATCAATGAATATTGTAAATGCACAAACAGTAATTTCTCTGCATTGCAAGGTGCAATTCTGAAATTTTTTGCTTTTTCCTGCTAATCTTAGCATGATAAAGAAGATTCAAAGAGAGTGAGATGCCAGCTCCTTTCATTCAGTCAGTAGCTTCAATCATTTCTGGGTATGAATAACATGATGTTTTTCAATGGCAAAAATCAATGAATATTGTAAATGCACAAACAGTAATTTCTCCACATTGCAAGGTGCAATTCTGAAATTTTTTGCTTTTTCCTGCTCCTCTTAGCATGATAAAGAAGATTCAAAGAGAGTGAGATGCCAGCTCCTTTCATTCAGTCAGTAGCTTCAATCATTTCTGGACGTTTTTCAATGGCAAAAATCAATGAATATTGTAAATGCACAAACAGTAATTTCTCCGCATTGCAAGGTGCAATTCTGAAATTTTTTGCTTTTTCCTGCTCCTCTTAGCATGATAAAGAAGATT
Source organism: Phyllobates terribilis (assembly GCF_046119375.1). Lineage (NCBI taxonomy): Eukaryota > Metazoa > Chordata > Amphibia > Anura > Dendrobatidae > Phyllobates > Phyllobates terribilis. The sequence goes on from NW_027364819.1 coordinate 69,345, forward strand.
CAAAGAGAGTGAGATGCCAGCTCCTTTCATTCAGTCAGTAGCTTCAATCATTTCTGGACGTTTTTCAATGGCAAAAATCAATGAATATTGAAAATGCACAAACAGTAATTTCTCCGCATTGCAAGGTGCAATTCTGAATTTTTTTGCTTTTTCCTGCTCCTCTTAGCATGATAAAGAAGATTCAAAGAGAGTGAGATGCCAGCTCCTTTCATTCAGTCAGTAACTTCAAACATTTCTGGTATAAACATTTCTGGACGTTTTTCAATGGCAAAAATCAATGAATATTGTAAATGCACAAACAGTAATATCTCCACATTGCAAGGTGCAATTCTGAAATTTTTTGCTTTTTCCTGCTCCTCTTAGCATGATAAAGAATATTCAAATAGAGTGAGATGCCAGCTCCTTTCATTCAGTCAGTAGCTTCAAACATTTCTGGACGTTTTTCAATGGCAAAAATCAATGAATATTGTAAATGCACAAACAGTAATATCTCCACATTGCAAGGTGCAATTCTGAAATTTTTTGCTTTTTCCTGCTAATCCTAGCATGATAAAGAAGATTCAAAGAGAGTGAGATGCCAGGTCCTTTCATTCAGTCAGTAGCCTCAAACATTTCTGGTATATGAATAACATGATGTTTTTTAATGGCAAAAATCAATGAATATTGTAAATGCACAAACAGTAATATCTCCACATTGCAAGGTGCAATTCTGAAATTTTTTGCTTTTTCCTGCTAATCCTAGCATGATAAAGAAGATTCAAAGAGAGTGAGATGCCAGCTCCTTTCATTCAGTCAGTAGCTTCAAACATTTCTGGACGTTTTTCAATGGCAAAAATCAATGAATATTGTAAATGCACAAACAGTAATATCTCCACATTGCAAGGTGCAATTCTGAAATTTTTTGCTTTTTCCTGCTACTCCTAGCATGATAAAGAAGATTCAAAGAGAGTGAGATGCCAGCTCCTTTCATTCAGTCAGTAGCTTCAAACATTTCTGTTCGTTTTTCAATGGCAAAAATCAATGAATATTGTAAATGCACAAACAGTAATATCTCCACATTGCAAGGTGCAATTCTGAAATTTTTTGCTTTTTCCTGCTAATCCTATCATGATAAAGAAGATTCAAAGAGAGTGAGATGCCAGCTCCTTTCATTCAGTCAGTAGCTTCAAACATTTCTGGACGTTTTTCAATGGCAAAAATCAATGAATATTGTAAATGCACAAACAGTAATATCTCCACATTGCAAGGTGCAATTCTGAAATTTTTTGCTTTTTCCTGCTAATCCTAGCATGATAAAGAAGATTCAAAGAGAGTGAGATGCCAGCTCCTTTCATTCAGTCAGTAGCTTCAATCATTTCTGGACGTTTTTCAATGGCAAAAATCAATGAATATTGTAAATGCACAAACAGTAATTTCTCCGCATTGCAACGTGCAATTCTGAAATTTTTTGCTTTTTCCTGCTCCTCTTAGCATGATAAAGAAGATTCAAAGAGAGTGAGATGCCCGCTCCTTTCATTCAGTCAGTAGCTTCAATCATTTCTGGTATATGAATAACATGATGTTTTTCAATGGCAAAAATCAATGAATATTGTAAATGCACAAACAGTAATTTCTCCGCATTGCAAGGTGCAATTCTGAATTTTTTTGCTTTTTCCTGCTCCTCTTAGCATGATAAAGAAGATTCAAAGAGAGTGAGATGCCAGCTCCTTTCATTCAGTCAGTAGCTTCAATCATTTCTGGACGTTTTTCAATGGCAAAAATCAATGAATATTGTAAATGCACAAACAGTAATTTCTCCGCATTGCAAGGTGCAATTCTGAAATTTTTTGCTTTTTCCTGCTCCTCTTAGCATGATAAAGAAGATTCAAAGAGAGTGAGATGCCAGCTCCTTTCATTCAGTCAGTAGCTTCAAACATTTCTGGTATATGAATAACATGATGTTTTTCAATGGCAAAAATCAATGAATATTGTAAATGCACAAACAGTAATTTCTCCGCATTGCAAGGTGCAATTCTGAAATTTTTTGCTTTTTCCTGCTCCTCTTAGCATGATAAAGAAGATTCAAAGAGAGTGAGATGCCAGCTCCTTTCATTCAGTCAGTAGCTTCAATCTTTTCTGGACGTTTTTCAATGGCAAAAATCAATGAATATTGTATATGCACAAACAGTAATTTCTCCGCATTGTAAGGTGGAATTCTGAAATTTTTTGCTTTTTCCTGCTCCTCTTAGCATGATAAAGAAGATTCAAAGATAGTGAGATGCCAGCTTCTTTCATTCAGTCAGTAGCTTCAAACATTTCTGGTAAATGAATAACATGATGTTTTTCAATGGCAAAAATCAATGAATATTGTAAATGCACAAAGAGTAATTTCTCCGCATTGCAAGGTGCAATTCTGAAATTTTTTGCTTTTTCCTGCTCCTCTTAGCATGATAAAGAAGACTCAAAGAGAGTTACATGCCAGCTCCTTTCATTCAGTCAGTAGCTTCAATCATTTCTGGACGTTTTTCAATGGCAAAAATCAATGAATATTGTAAATGCACAAACAGTAATTTCTCCGCATTGCAAGGTGCAATTCTGAAATTTTTTGCTTTTTCCTGCTCCTCTTAGCATGATAAAGAAGATTCAAAGAGAGTGAGATGCCAGCTCCTTTCATTCAGTCAGTAGCTTCAATCATTTCTGGACGTTTTTCAATGGCAAAAATCAATGAATATTGTAAATGCACAAACAGTAATTTCTCCGCATTGCAAGGTGCAATTCTGAAATTTTTTGCTTTTTCCTGCTCCTCTTAGCATGATAAAGAAGATTCAAAGAGAGTGAGATGCCAGCTCCTTTCATTCAGTCAGTAGCTTCAATCATTTCTGGTATATGAATAACATGATGTTTTTCAATGGCAAAAATCAATGAATATTGTAAATGCACAAACAGTAATTTCTCCGCATTGCAAGGTGCAATTCTGAAATTTTTTGCTTTTTCCTGCTCCTCTTAGCATGATAAAGAAGATTCAAAGAGATTGAGATGCCAGCTCCTTTCATTCAGTCAGTAGCTTCAATCATTTCTGGACGTTTTTCAATGGCAATAATCAATGAATATTGTAAATGCACAAACAGTAATTTCTCCGCATTGCAAGGTGCAATTCTGAAATTTTTTGCTTTTTCCTGCTCCTCTTAGCATGATAAAGAAGATTCAAAGAGAGTGAGATGCCAGCTCCTTTCATTCAGTCAGTAGCTTCAATCATTTCTGGTATATGAATAACATGATGTTTTTCAATGGCAAAAATCAATGAATATTGTAAATGCACAAACAGTAATTTCTCCGCATTGCAAGGTGCAATTCTGAAATTTTTTGCTTTTTCCTGCTCCTCTTAGCATGGTAAAGAAGATTCAAAGAGAGTGAGATGCCAGCTCCTTTCATTCAGTCAGTAGCTTCAATCATTTCTGGACGTTTTTCAATGGCAAAAATCAATGAATATTGTAAATGCACAAACAGTAATTTCTCCGCATTGCAAGGTGCAATTCTGAAATTTTTTGCTTTTTCCTGCTCCTCTTAGCATGATAAAGAAGATTCAAAGAGAGTGAGATGCCAGCTCCTTTCATTCAGTCAGTAGCTTCAATCATTTCTGGACGTTTTTCAATGGCAAAAATCAATGAATATTGTAAATGCACAAACAGTAATTTCTCCGCATTGCAAGGTGCAATTCTGAAATGTTTTGCTTTTTCCTGCTCCTCTTAGCATGATAAAGAAGATTCAAAGAGAGTGAGATGCCAGCTCCTTTCATTCAGTCAGTAGCTTCAATCATTTCTGGACATTTTTCAATGGCAAAAATCAATGAATATTGTAAATGCACAAACAGTAATTTCTCCGCATTGCAAGGTGCAATTCTGAATTTTTTTGCTTTTTCCTGCTCCTCTTAGCATGATAAAGAAGATTCAAAGAGAGTGAGATGCCAGCTCCTTTCATTCAGTCAGTAGCTTCAAACATTTCTGGTATAAACATTTCTGGACGTTTTTCAATGGCAAAAATCAATGAATATTGTAAATGCACAAACAGTAATATCTCCACATTGCAAGGTGCAATTCTGAAATTTTTTGCTTTTTCCTGCTAATCCTAGCATGATAAAGAATATTCAAATAGAGTGAGATGCCAGCTCCTTTCATTCAGTCAGTAGCTTCAAACATTTCTGGACGTTTTTCAATGGCAAAAATCAATGAATATTGTATATGCACAAACAGTAATTTCTCCGCATTGTAAGGTGGAATTCTGAAATTTTTTGCTTTTTCCTGCTCCTCTTAGCATGATAAAGAAGATTCAAAGATAGTGAGATGCCAGCTTCTTTCATTCAGTCAGTAGCTTTAAACATTTCTGGTAAATGAATAACATGATGTTTTTCAATGGCAAAAATCAATGAATATTGTAAATGCACAAAGAGTAATTTCTCCGCCTTGCAAGGTGCAATTCTGAAATTTTTTGCTTTTTCCTGCTCCTCTTAGCATGATAAAGAAGACTCAAAGAGAGTTACATGCCAGCTCCTTTCATTCAGTCAGTAGCTTCAATCATTTCTGGACGTTTTTCAATGGCAAAAATCAATGAATATTGTAAATGCACAAACAGTAATTTCTCCGCATTGCAAGGTGCAATTCTGAAATTTTTTGCTTTTTCCTGCTCCTCTTAGCATGATAAAGAAGATTCAAAGAGAGTGAGATGCCAGCTCCTTTCATTCAGTCAGTAGCTTCAATCATTTCTGGACGTTTTTCAATGGCAAAAATCAATGAATATTGTAAATGCACAAACAGTAATTTCTCCGCATTGCAAGGTGCAATTCTGAAATTTTTTGCTTTTTCCTGCTCCTCTTAGCATGATAAAGAAGATTCAAAGAGAGTGAGATGCCAGCTCCTTTCATTCAGTCAGTAGCTTCAATCATTTCTGGTATATGAATAACATGATGTTTTTCAATGGCAAAAATCAATGAATATTGTAACTGCACAAACAGTAATTTCTCCGCATTGCAAGGTGCAATTCTGAAATTTTTTGCTTTTTCCTGCTCCTCTTAGCATGGTAAAGAAGATTCAAAGAGAGTGAGATGCCAGCTCCTTTCATTCAGTCAGTAGCTTCAATCATTTCTGGACGTTTTTCAATGGCAAAAATCAATGAATATTGTAAATGCACAAACAGTAATTTCTCCGCATTGCAAGGTGCAATTCTGAATTTTTTTGCTTTTTCCTGCTCCTCTTAGCATGATAAAGAAGATTCAAAGAGAGTGAGATGCCAGCTCCTTTCATTCAGTCAGTAGCTTCAATCACTTCTGGACGTTTTTCAATGGCAAAAATCAATGAATATTGTAAATGCACAAACAGTAATTTCTCCGCATTGCAAGGTGCAATTCTGAAATTTTTTGCTTTTTCCTGCTCCTCTTAGCATGATAAAGAAGATTCAAAGAGAGTGAGATGCCAGCTCCTTTCATTCAGTCAGTAGCTTCAATCATTTCTGGTATATGAATAACATGATGTTTTTCAATGGCAAAAATCAATGAATATTGTAAATGCACAAACAGTAATTTCTCCGCATTGCAAGGTGCAATTCTGAAATTTTTTGCTTTTTCCTGCTCCTCTTAGCATGATAAAGAAGATTCAAAGAGAGTGAGATGCCAGCTCCTTTCATTCAGTCAGTAGCTTCAATCATTTCTGGACGTTTTTCAATGGCAAAAATCAATGAATATTGTAAATGCACAAACAGTAATTTCTCCGCATTGCAAGGTGCAATTCTGAAATTTTTTGCTTTTTCCTGCTCCTCTTAGCATGATAAAGAAGATTCAAAGAGAGTGAGATGCCAGCTCCTTTCATTCAGTCAGTAGCTTCAATCATTTCTGGACGTTTTTCAATGGCAAAAATCAATGAATATTGTAAATGCACAAACAGTAATTTCTCCGCATTGCAAGGTGCAATTCTGAAATTTTTTGCTTTTTCCTGCTCCTCTTAGCATGATAAAGAAGATTCAAAGAGAGTGAGATGCCAGCTCCTTTCATTCAGTCAGTAGCTTCAATCATTTCTGGTATATGAATAACATGATGTTTTTCAATGGCAAAAATCAATGAATATTGTAACTGCACAAACAGTAATTTCTCCGCATTGCAAGGTGCAATTCTGAAATTTTTTGCTTTTTCCTGCTCCTCTTAGCATGGTAAAGAAGATTCAAAGAGAGTGAGATGCCAGCTCCTTTAATTCAGTCAGTAGCTTCAATCATTTCTGGACGTTTTTCAATGGCAAAAATCAATGAATATTGTAAATGCACAACCAGTAATTTCTCCGCATTGCAAGGTGCAATTCTGAATTTTTTTGCTTTTTCCTGCTCCTCTTAGCATGATAAAGAAGATTCAAAGAGAGTGAGATGCCAGCTCCTTTCATTCAGTCAGTAGCTTCAATCACTTCTGGACGTTTTTCAATGGCAAAAATCAATGAATATTGTAAATGCACAAACAGTAATTTCTCCGCATTGCAAGGTGCAATTCTGAAATTTTTTGCTTTTTCCTGCTCCTCTTAGCATGATAAAGAAGATTCAAAGAGAGTGAGATGCCAGCTCCTTTCATTCAGTCAGTAGCTTCAATCATTTCTGGTATATGAATAACATGATGTTTTTCAATGGCAAAAATCAATGAATATTGTAAATGCACAAACAGTAATTTCTCCGCATTGCAAGCTGCAATTCTGAAATTTTTTGCTTTTTCCTGCTCCTCTTAGCATGGTAAAGAAGATTCAAAGAGAGTGAGATGCCAGCTCCTTTCATTCAGTCAGTAGTTTCAATCATTTCTGGACGTTTTTCAATGGCAAAAATCAATGAATATTGTAAATGCACAAACAGTAATTTCTCCGCATTGCAAGGTGCAATTCTGAAATTTTTTGCTTTTTCCTGCTCCTCTTAGCATGATAAAGAAGATTCAAAGAGAGTGAGATGCCAGCTCCTTTCATTCAGTCAGTAGCTTCAATCATTTCTGGACGTTTTTCAATGGCAAAAATCAATGAATATTGTAAATGCACAAACAGTAATTTCTCCGCATTGCAAGGTGCAATTCTGAAATGTTTTGCTTTTTCCTGCTCCTCTTAGCATGATAAAGAAGATTCAAAGAGAGTGAGATGCCAGCTCCTTTCATTCAGTCAGTAGCTTCAATCATTTCTGGGTATGAATAACATGATGTTTTTCAATGGCAAAAATCAATGAATATTGTAAATGCACAAACAGTAATTTCTCCACATTGCAAGGTGCAATTCTGAAATTTTTTGCTTTTTCCTGCTCCTCTTAGCATGATAAAGAAGATTCAAAGAGAGTGAGATGCCAGCTCCTTTCATTCAGTCAGTAGCTTCAATCATTTCTGGACGTTTTTCAATGGCAAAAATCAATGAATATTGTAAATGCACAAACAGTAATTTCTCCGCATTGCAAGGTGCAATTCTGAAATTTTTTGCTTTTTCCTGCTCCTCTTAGCATGATAAAGAAGATTCAAAGAGAGTGAGATGCCAGCTCCTTTCATTCAGTCAGTAGCTTCAATCATTTCTGGACATTTTTCAATGGCAAAAATCAATGAATATTGTAAATGCACAAACAGTAATTTCTCCGCATTGCAAGGTGCAATTCTGAATTTTTTTGCTTTTTCCTGCTCCTCTTAGCATGATAAAGAAGATTCAAAGAGAGTGAGATGCCAGCTCCTTTCATTCAGTCAGTAGCTTCAAACATTTCTGGTATAAACATTTCTGGACGTTTTTCAATGGCAAAAATCAATGAATATTGTAAATGCACAAACAGTAATATCTAAACATTGCAAGGTGCAATTCTGAAATTTTTTGCTTTTTCCTGCTAATCCTAGCATGATAAAGAAGATTCAAAGATAGTGAGATGCCAGATCCTTTCATTCAGTCAGTAGCTTCAAACATTTCTGGTATATGAATAACATGATGTTTTTCAATGGCAAAAATCAATGAATATTGTAAATGCACAAACAGTAATATCTCCACATTGCAAGGTGCAATTCTGAAATGTTTTGCTTTTTCCTGCTAATCCTAGCATGATAAAGAACATTCAAAGTGAGTGAGATGCCAGCTCCCTTCATTCAGTCAGTAGCTTCAAACATTTCTGGACGTTTTTCAATGGCAAAAATCAATGAATACTGTAAATGCACAAACAGTAAGATCTCCACATTGCAAGGTGCAATTCTGAAACCTTGCAATGCGGAGAAATTACTGTTTGTGCATTTACAATATTCATTGATTTTTGCCATTGAAAAACGTCCAGAAATGATTGAAGCTACTGACTGAATGAAAGGAGCTGGCATCTCACTCTCTTTGAATCTTCTTTATCATGCTAAGAGGAGCAGGAAAAAGCAAAAAATTTCAGAATTGCACCTTGCAATGCGGAGAAATTACTGTTTGTGCATTTACAATATTCATTGATTTTTGCCATTGAAAAACATCATGTTATTCATATACCAGAAATGTTTGAAGCTACTGACTGAATGAAAGGAGCTGGCATCTCACTCTCTTTGAATCTTCTTTATCATGCTAAGAGGAGCAGGAAAAAGCAAAAAATTTCAGAATTGCACCTTGCAATGCGGAGAAATTACTGTTTGTGCATTTACAATATTCATTGATTTTTGCCATTGAAAAACGTCCAGAAATGATTGAAGCTACTGACTGAATGAAAGGAGCTGGCATCTCACTCTCTTTGAATCTTCTTTATCATGCTAAGAGGAGCAGGAAAAAGCAAAAAATTTCAGAATTGCACCTTGCAATGCGGAGAAATTACTGTTTGTGCATTTACAATATTCATTGATTTTTGCCATTGAAAAACGTCCAGAAATGATTGAAGCTACTGACTGAATGAAAGGAGCTGGCATCTCACTCTCTTTGAATCTTCTTTATCATGCTAAGAGGAGCAGGAAAAAGCAAAAAAATTCAGAATTGCACCTTGCAATGCGGAGAAATTACTGTTTGTGCATTTACAATATTCATTGATTTTTGCCATTGAAAAACATCATGTTATTCATATACCAGAAATGATTGAAGCTACTGACTGAATGAAAGGAGCTGGCATCTCACTCTCTTTGAATCTTCTTTATCATGCTAAGAGGAGCAGGAAAAAGCAAAAAAATTCAGAATTGCACCTTGCAATGCGGAGAAATTACTGTTTGTGCATTTACAATATTCATTGATTTTTGCCATTGAAAAATGTCCAGAAATGATTGAAGCTACTGACTGAATGAAAGGAGCTGGCATCTCACTCTCTTTGAATCTTCTTTATCATGCTAAGAGGAGCAGGAAAAAGCAAAAAATTTCAGAATTGCACCTTGCAATGCGGAGAAATTACTGTTTGTGCATTTACAATATTCATTGATTTTTGCCATTGAAAAACGTCCAGAAATGATTGAAGCTACTGACTGAATGAAAGGAGCTGGCATCTCACTCTCTTTGAATCTTCTTTATCATGCTAAGAGGAGCAGGAAAAAGCAAAAAATTTCAGAATTGCACCTTGCAATGTGGAGAAATTACTGTTTGTGCATTTACAATATTCATTGATTTTTGCCATTGAAAAACATCATGTTATTCATACCCAGAAATGATTGAAGCTACTGACTGAATGAAAGGAGCTGGCATCTCACTCTCTTTGAATCTTCTTTATCATGCTAAGAGGAGCAGGAAAAAGCAAAAAATTTCAGAATTGCACCTTGCAATGCGGAGAAATTACTGTTTGTGCATTTACAATATTCATTGATTTTTGCCATTGAAAAACGTCCAGAAATGATTGAAGCTACTGACTGAATGAAAGGAGCTGGCATCTCACTCTCTTTGAATCTTCTTTATCATGCTAAGAGGAGCAGGAAAAAGCAAAAAATTTCAGAATTGCACCTTGCAATGCGGAGAAATTACTGTTTGTGCATTTACAATATTCATTGATTTTTGCCATTGAAAAACGTCCAGAAATGATTGAAGCTACTGACTGAATGAAAGGAGCTGGCATCTCACTCTCTTTGAATCTTCTTTACCATGCTAAGAGGAGCAGGAAAAAGCAAAAAATTTCAGAATTGCACCTTGCAATGCGGAGAAATTACTGTTTGTGCATTTACAATATTCATTGATTTTTGCCATTGAAAAACATCATGTTATTCATATACCAGAAATGATTGAAGCTACTGACTGAATGAAAGGAGCTGGCATCTCACTCTCTTTGAATCTTCTTTATCATGCTAAGAGGAGCAGGAAAAAGCAAAAAATTTCAGAATTGCACCTTGCAATGCGGAGAAATTACTGTTTGTGCATTTACAATATTCATTGATTTTTGCCATTGAAAAACGTCCAGAAGTGATTGAAGCTACTGACTGAATGAAAGGAGCTGGCATCTCACTCTCTTTGAATCTTCTTTATCATGCTAAGAGGAGCAGGAAAAAGCAAAAAAATTCAGAATTGCACCTTGCAATGCGGAGAAATTACTGTTTGTGCATTTACAATATTCATTGATTTTTGCCATTGAAAAACGTCCAGAAATGATTGAAGCTACTGACTGAATGAAAGGAGCTGGCATCTCACTCTCTTTGAATCTTCTTTACCATGCTAAGAGGAGCAGGAAAAAGCAAAAAATTTCAGAATTGCACCTTGCAATGCGGAGAAATTACTGTTTGTGCAGTTACAATATTCATTGATTTTTGCCATTGAAAAACATCATGTTATTCATATACCAGAAATGATTGAAGCTACTGACTGAATGAAAGGAGCTGGCATCTCACTCTCTTTGAATCTTCTTTATCATGCTAAGAGGAGCAGGAAAAAGCAAAAAATTTCAGAATTGCACCTTGCAATGCGGAGAAATTACTGTTTGTGCATTTACAATATTCATTGATTTTTGCCATTGAAAAACGTCCAGAAATGATTGAAGCTACTGACTGAATGAAAGGAGCTGGCATCTCACTCTCTTTGAATCTTCTTTATCATGCTAAGAGGAGCAGGAAAAAGCAAAAAATTTCAGAATTGCACCTTGCAATGCGGAGAAATTACTGTTTGTGCATTTACAATATTCATTGATTTTTGCCATTGAAAAACGTCCAGAAATGATTGAAGCTACTGACTGAATGAGAGGAGCTGGCATGTAACTCTCTTTGAGTCTTCTTTATCATGCTAAGAGGAGCAGGAAAAAGCAAAAAATTTCAGAATTGCACTTTGCAATGCGGAGAAATTACTCTTTGTGCATTTACAATATTCATTGATTTTTGCCATTGAAAAACATCATGTTATTCATTTACCAGAAATGTTTAAAGCTACTGACTGAATGAAAGAAGCTGGCATCTCACTATCTTTGAATCTTCTTTATCATGCTAAGAGGAGCAGGAAAAAGCAAAAAATTTCAGAATTCCACCTTACAATGCGGAGAAATTACTGTTTGTGCATATACAATATTCATTGATTTTTGCCATTGAAAAACGTCCAGAAATGTTTGAAGCTACTGACTGAATGAAAGGAGCTGGCATCTCACTCTATTTGAATATTCTTTATCATGCTAGGATTAGCAGGAAAAAGCAAAAAATTTCAGAATTGCACCTTGCAATGTGGAGATATTACTGTTTGTGCATTTACAATATTCATTGATTTTTGCCATTGAAAAACATCATGTTATTCATATACCAGAAATGATTGAAGCTACTGACTGAATGAAAGGAGCTGGCATCTCACTTTCTTTGAATCTTCTTTATCATGCTAAGAGGAGCAGGAAAAAGCAAAAAATTTCAGAATTGCACCTTGCAATGCGGAGAAATTACTGTTTGTGCATTTACAATATTCATTGATTTTTGCCATTGAAAAAAGTCCAGAAATGATTGAAGCTACTGACTGAATGAAAGGAGCTGGCATCTCACTCTCTTTGAATCTTCTTTATCATGCTAAGAGGAGCAGGAAAAAGCAAAAAATTTCAGAATTGCACCTTGCAATGCGGAGAAATTACTGTTTGTGCATTTACAATATTCATTGATTTTTGCCATTGAAAAACGTCCAGAAATGATTGAAGCTACTGACTGAATGAAAGGAGCTGGCATGTAACTCTCTTTGAGTCTTCTTTATCATGCTAAGAGGAGCAGGAAAAAGCAAAAAATTTCAGAATTTCACCTTGCAATGCGGAGAAATTACTCTTTGTGCATTTACAATATTCATTGATTTTTGCCATTGAAAAACATCATGTTATTCATTTACCAGAAATGTTTGAAGCTACTGACTGAATGAAAGAAGCTGGCATCTCACTATCTTTGAATCTTCTTTATCATGCTAAGAGGAGCAGGAAAAAGCAAAAAATTTCAGAATTCCACCTTACAATGCGGAGAAATTACTGTTTGTGCATATACAATATTCATTGATTTTTGCCATTGAAAAACGTCCAGAAAAGATTGAAGCTACTGACTGAATGAAAGGAGCTGGCATCTCACTCTCTTTGAATCTTCTTTATCATGCTAAGAGGAGCAGGAAAAAGCAAAAAATTTCAGAATTGCACCTTGCAATGCGGAGAAATTACTGTTTGTGCATTTACAATATTCATTGATTTTTGCCATTGAAAAACATCATGTTATTCATATACCAGAAATGTTTGAAGCTACTGACTGAATGAAAGGAGCTGGCATCTCACTCTCTTTGAATCTTCTTTATCATGCTAAGAGGAGCAGGAAAAAGCAAAAAATTTCAGAATTGCACCTTGCAATGCGGAGAAATTACTGTTTGTGCATTTACAATATTCATTGATTTTTGCCATTGAAAAACGTCCAGAAATGATTGAAGCTACTGACTGAATGAAAGGAGCTGGCATCTCACTCTCTTTGAATCTTCTTTATCATGCTAAGAGGAGCAGGAAAAAGCAAAAAAATTCAGAATTGCACCTTGCAATGCGGAGAAATTACTGTTTGTGCATTTACAATATTCATTGATTTTTGCCATTGAAAAACATCATGTTATTCATATACCAGAAATGATTGAAGCTACTGACTGAATGAAAGGAGCGGGCATCTCACTCTCTTTGAATCTTCTTTATCATGCTAAGAGGAGCAGGAAAAAGCAAAAAATTTCAGAATTGCACGCTGCAATGCGGAGAAATTACTGTTTGTGCATTTACAATATTCATTGATTTTTGCCATTGAAAAACGTCCAGAAATGATTGAAGCTACTGACTGAATGAAAGGAGCTGGCATCTCACTCTCTTTGAATCTTCTTTATCATGCTAGGATTAGCAGGAAAAAGCAAAAAATTTCAGAATTGCACCTTGCAATGTGGAGATATTACTGTTTGTGCATTTACAATATTCATTGATTTTTGCCATTGAAAAACGTCCAGAAATGTTTGAAGCTACTGACTGAATGAAAGGAGCTGGCATCTCACTCTCTTTGAATCTTCTTTATCATGCTAGGATTAGCAGGAAAAAGCAAAAAATTTCAGAATTGCACCTTGCAATGTGGAGATATTACTGTTTGTGCATTTACAATATTCATTGATTTTTGCCTTTGAAAAACGTACAGAAATGTTTGAAGCTACTGACTGAATGAAAGGAGCTGGCATCTCACTCTCTTTGAATCTTCTTTATCATGCTAGGAGTAGCAGGAAAAAGCAAAAAATTTCAGAATTGCACCTTGCAATGTGGAGATATTACTGTTTGTGCATTTACAATATTCATTGATTTTTGCCATTGAAAAACGTCCAGAAATGTTTGAAGCTACTGACTGAATGAAAGGAGCTGGCATCTCACTCTCTTTGAATCTTCTTTATCATGCTAGGATTAGCAGGAAAAAGCAAAAAATTTCAGAATTGCACCTTGCAATGCGGAGAAATTACTGTTTGTGCATTTACAATATTCATTGATTTTTGCCATTGAAAAACGTCCAGAAATGATTGAAGCTACTGACTGAATGAAAGGAGCTGGCATCTCACTCTCTTTGAATCTTCTTTATCATGCTAAGAGGAGCAGGAAAAAGCAAAAAATTTCAGAATTGCACCTTGCAATGTGGAGAAATTACTGTTTGTGCATTTACAATATTCATTGATTTTTGCCATTGAAAAACATCATGTTATTCATACCCAGAAATGATTGAAGCTACTGACTGAATGAAAGGAGCTGGCATCTCACTCTCTTTGAATCTTCTTTATCATGCTAAGAGGAGCAGGAAAAAGCAAAAAATTTCAGAATTGCACCTTGCAATGCGGAGAAATTACTGTTTGTGCATTTACAATATTCATTGATTTTTGCCATTGAAAAACGTCCAGAAATGATTGAAGCTACTGACTGAATGAAAGGAGCTGGCATCTCACTCTCTTTGAATCTTCTTTACCATGCTAAGAGGAGCAGGAAAAAGCAAAAAATTTCAGAATTGCACCTTGCAATGCGGAGAAATTACTGTTTGTGCATTTACAATATTCATTGATTTTTGCCATTGAAAAACATCATGTTATTCATATACCAGAAATGATTGAAGCTACTGACTGAATGAAAGGAGCTGGCATCTCACTCTCTTTGAATCTTCTTTATCATGCTAAGAGGAGCAGGAAAAAGCAAAAAATTTCAGAATTGCACCTTGCAATGCGGAGAAATTACTGTTTGTGCATTTACAATATTCATTGATTTTTGCCATTGAAAAACGTCCAGAAAAGATTGAAGCTACTGACTGAATGAAAGGAGCTGGCATCTCACTCTCTTTGAATCTTCTTTATCATGCTAAGAGGAGCAGGAAAAAGCAAAAAAATTCAGAATTGCACCTTGCAATGCGGAGAAATTACTGTTTGTGCATTTACAATATTCATTGATTTTTGCCATTGAAAAACATCATGTTATTCATATACCAGAAATGATTGAAGCTACTGACTGAATGAAAGGAGCGGGCATCTCATTCTCTTTGAATCTTCTTTTTCATGCTAAGAGGAGCAGGAAAAAGCAAAAAATTTCAGAATTGCACCTTGCAATGCGGAGAAATTACTGTTTGTGCATTTACAATATTCATTGATTTTTGCCATTGAAAAACGTCCAGAAATGATTGAAGCTACTGACTGAATGAAAGGAGCTGGCATCTCACTCTCTTTGAATCTTCTTTATCATGCTAAGAGGAGCAGGAAAAAGCAAAAAATTTCAGAATTGCACCTTGCAATGCGGAGAAATTACTGCTTGTGCATTTACAATATTCATTGATTTTTGCCATTGAAAAACGTCCAGAAATGATTGAAGCTACTGACTGAATGAAAGGAGCTGGCATCTCACTCTCTTTGAATCTTTATCATGCTAAGAGGAGCAGGAAAAAGCAAAAAATTTCAGAATTGCACCTTGCAATGCGGAGAAATTACTGTTTGTGCATTTACAATATTCATAGATTTTTGCCATTGAAAAACGTCCAGAAATGTTTGAAGCTACTGACTGAATGAAAGGAGCTGGCATCTCACTCTCTTTGAATCTTCTTTATCATGCTAGGATTAGCAGGAAAAAGCAAAAAATTTCAGAATTGCACCTTGCAATGTGGAGATATTACTGTTTGTGCATTTACAATATTCATTGATTTTTGCCATTGAAAAACGTCCAGAAATGTTTGAAGCTACTGACTGAATGAAAGGAGCTGGCATCTCACTCTCTTTGAATCTTCTTTATCATGCTAGGAGTAGCAGGAAAAAGCAAAAAATTTCAGAATTGCACCTTGCAATGTGGAGATATTACTGTTTGTGCATTTACAATATTCATTGATTTTTGCCATTGAAAAACGTCCAGAAATGTTTGAAGCTACTGACTGAATGAAAGGAGCTGGCATCTCACTCTCTTTGAATCTTCTTTATCATGCTAGGATTAGCAGGAAAAAGCAAAAAATTTCAGAATTGCACCTTGCAATATGGAGATATTACTGTTTGTGCATTTACAATATTCATTGATTTTTGCCATTGAAAAACATCATGTTATTCATATACCAGAAATGTTTGAAGCTACTGACTGAATGAAAGGAGCTGGCATCTCATTCTCTTTGAATCTTCTTTATCATGCTAGGATTAGCAGGAAAAAGCAAAAAATTTCAGAATTGAACCTTGCAATGTGGAGATATTACTGTTTGTGCATTTACAATATTCATTGATTTTTGCCATTGAAAAACGTCCAGAAATGTTTGAAGCTACTGACTGAATGAAAGGAGCTGGCATCTCACTCTATTTGAATCTTCTTTATCATGCTAGGATTAGCAGGAAAAAGCAAAAAATTTCAGAATTGCACCTTGCAATGTGGAGATATTACTGTTTGTGCATTTACAATATTCATTGATTTTTGCCATTGAAAAACGTCCAGAAATGTTTATACCAGAAATGTTTGAAGCTACTGACTGAATGAAAGGAGCTGGCATCTCACTCTCTTTGAATCTTCTTTATCATGCTAAGAGGAGCAGGAAAAAGCAAAGAATTTCAGAATTGCACCTTGCAATGCGGAGAAATTACTGTTTGTGCATTTACAATATTCATTGATTTTTGCCATTGAAAAACGTCCAGAAATGACTGAAGCTACTGACTGAATGAAAGGAGCTGGCATCTCACTCTCTTTGAATCTTCTTTATCATGCTAAGAGGAGCAGGAAAAAGCAAAAAATTTCAGAATTGCACCTTGCAATGCGGAGAAATTACTGTTTGTGCATTTACAATATTCATTGATTTTTGCCATTGAAAAACGTCCAGAAATGATTGAAGCTACTGACTGAATGAAAAGAGCTGGCATCTCACTCTCTTTGAATCTTCTTTATCATGCTAAGAGGAGCAGGAAAAAGCAAAAAATTTCAGAATTGCACCTTGCAATGCGGAGAAATTACTGTTTGTGCATTTACAATATTCATTGATTTTTGCCATTGAAAAACATCATGTTATTCATATACCAGAAATGATTGAAGCTACTGACTGAATGAAAGGAGCTGGCATCTCACTCTCTTTGAATCTTCTTTATCATGCTAAGAGGAGCAGGAAAAAGCAAAAAATTTCAGAATTGCACCTTGCAATGCGGAGAAATTACTGTTTGTGCATTTACAATATTCATTGATTTTTGCCATTGAAAAACGTCCAGAAATGATTGAAGCTACTGACTGAATGAAAGGAGCTGGCATCTCACTCTCTTTGAATCTTCTTTATCATGCTAAGAGGAGCAGGAAAAAGCAAAAAATTTCAGAATTGCACCTTGCAATGTGGAGATATTACTGTTTGTGCATTTACAATATTCATTGATTTTTGCCATTGAAAAACGTCCAGAAATGTTTATACCAGAAATGTTTGAAGCTACTGACTGAATGAAAGGAGCTGGCATCTCACTCTCTTTGAATCTTCTTTATCATGCTAAGAGGAGCAGGAAAAAGCAAAAAATTTCAGAATTGCACCTTGCAATGCGGAGAAATTACTGTTTGTGCATTTACAATATTCATTGATTTTTGCCATTGAAAAACGTCCAGAAATGACTGAAGCTACTGACTGAATGAAAGGAGCTGGCATCTCACTCTCTGAATCTTCTTTATCATGCTAAGAGGAGCAGGAAAAAGCAAAAAATTTCAGAATTGCACCTTGCAATGCGGAGAAATTACTGTTTGTGCATTTACAATATTCATTGATTTTTGCCATTGAAAAACATCCAGAAATGATTGAAGCTACTGACTGAATGAAAGGAGCTGGCATCTCACTCTCTTTGAATCTTCTTTATCATGCTAAGAGGAGCAGGAAAAAGCAAAAAATTTCAGAATTGCACCTTGCAATGCGGAGAAATTACTGTTTGTGCATTTACAATATTCATTGATTTTTGCCATTGAAAAACATCATGTTATTCATATACCAGAAATGATTGAAGCTACTGACTGAATGAAAGGAGCTGGCATCTCATTCTCTTTGAATCTTCTTTATCATGCTAAGAGGAGCAGGAAAAAGCAAAAAATTTCAGAATTGCACCTTGCAATGCGGAGAAATTACTGTTTGTGCATTTACAATATTCATTGATTTTTGCCATTGAAAAACGTCCAGAAATGATTGAAGCTACTGACTGAATGAAAGGAGCTGGCATCTCACTCTCTTTGAATCTTCTTTATCATGCTAAGAGGAGCAGGAAAAAGCAAAAAATTTCAGAATTGCAATTTGCAATGCGGAGAAATTACTGTTTGTGCATTTACAATATTCATTGATTTTTGCCATTGAAAAACGTCCAGAAATGATTGAAGCTACTGACTGAATGAAAGGAGCTGGCATCTCACTCTCTTTGAATCTTCTTTATCATGCTAAGAGGAGCAGGAAAAAGCAAAAAATTTCAGAATTGCACCTTGCAATGCGGAGAAATTACTGTTTGTGCATTTACAATATTCATTGATTTTTGCCATTGAAAAACGTCCAGAAATGATTGAAGCTACTGACTGAATGAAAGGAGCTGGCATCTCACTCTCTTTGAATCTTCTTTATCATGCTAAGAGGAGCAGGAAAAAGCAAAAAATTTCAGAATTGCACCTTGCAATGTGGAGATATTACTGTTTGTGCATTTACAATATTCATTGATTTTTGCCATTGAAAAACGTCCAGAAATGTTTGAAGCTACTGACTGAATGAAAGGAGCTGGCATCTCACTCTCTTTGAATCTTCTTTATCATGCTAGGATTAGCAGGAAAAAGCAAAAAATTTCAGAATTGCACCTTGCAATATGGAGATATTACTGTTTGTGCATTTACAATATTCATTGATTTTTGCCATTGAAAAACATCATGTTATTCATATACCAGAAATGTTTGAAGCTACTGACTGAATGAAAGGAGCTGGCATCTCATTCTCTTTGAATCTTCTTTATCATGCTAGGATTAGCAGGAAAAAGCAAAAAATTTCAGAATTGAACCTTGCAATGTGGAGATATTACTGTTTGTGCATTTACAATATTCATTGATTTTTGCCATTGAAAAACGTCCAGAAATGTTTGAAGCTACTGACTGAATGAAAGGAGCTGGCATCTCACTCTATTTGAATCTTCTTTATCATGCTAGGATTAGCAGGAAAAAGCAAAAAATTTCAGAATTGCACCTTGCAATGTGGAGATATTACTGTTTGTGCATTTACAATATTCATTGATTTTTGCCATTGAAAAACGTCCAGAAATGTTTATACCAGAAATGTTTGAAGCTACTGACTGAATGAAAGGAGCTGGCATCTCACTCTCTTTGAATCTTCTTTATCATGCTAAGAGGAGCAGGAAAAAGCAAAGAATTTCAGAATTGCACCTTGCAATGCGGAGAAATTACTGTTTGTGCATTTACAATATTCATTGATTTTTGCCATTGAAAAACGTCCAGAAATGACTGAAGCTACTGACTGAATGAAAGGAGCTGGCATCTCACTCTCTTTGAATCTTCTTTATCATGCTAAGAGGAGCAGGAAAAAGCAAAAAATTTCAGAATTGCACCTTGCAATGCGGAGAAATTACTGTTTGTGCATTTACAATATTCATTGATTTTTGCCATTGAAAAACGTCCAGAAATGATTGAAGCTACTGACTGAATGAAAAGAGCTGGCATCTCACTCTCTTTGAATCTTCTTTATCATGCTAAGAGGAGCAGGAAAAAGCAAAAAATTTCAGAATTGCACCTTGCAATGCGGAGAAATTACTGTTTGTGCATTTACAATATTCATTGATTTTTGCCATTGAAAAACATCATGTTATTCATATACCAGAAATGATTGAAGCTACTGACTGAATGAAAGGAGCTGGCATCTCACTCTCTTTGAATCTTCTTTATCATGCTAAGAGGAGCAGGAAAAAGCAAAAAATTTCAGAATTGCACCTTGCAATGCGGAGAAATTACTGTTTGTGCATTTACAATATTCATTGATTTTTGCCATTGAAAAACGTCCAGAAATGATTGAAGCTACTGACTGAATGAAAGGAGCTGGCATCTCACTCTCTTTGAATCTTCTTTATCATGCTAAGAGGAGCAGGAAAAAGCAAAAAATTTCAGAATTGCACCTTGCAATGTGGAGATATTACTGTTTGTGCATTTACAATATTCATTGATTTTTGCCATTGAAAAACGTCCAGAAATGTTTATACCAGAAATGTTTGAAGCTACTGACTGAATGAAAGGAGCTGGCATCTCACTCTCTTTGAATCTTCTTTATCATGCTAAGAGGAGCAGGAAAAAGCAAAAAATTTCAGAATTGCACCTTGCAATGCGGAGAAATTACTGTTTGTGCATTTACAATATTCATTGATTTTTGCCATTGAAAAACGTCCAGAAATGACTGAAGCTACTGACTGAATGAAAGGAGCTGGCATCTCACTCTCTGAATCTTCTTTATCATGCTAAGAGGAGCAGGAAAAAGCAAAAAATTTCAGAATTGCACCTTGCAATGCGGAGAAATTACTGTTTGTGCATTTACAATATTCATTGATTTTTGCCATTGAAAAACATCCAGAAATGATTGAAGCTACTGACTGAATGAAAGGAGCTGGCATCTCACTCTCTTTGAATCTTCTTTATCATGCTAAGAGGAGCAGGAAAAAGCAAAAAATTTCAGAATTGCACCTTGCAATGCGGAGAAATTACTGTTTGTGCATTTACAATATTCATTGATTTTTGCCATTGAAAAACATCATGTTATTCATATACCAGAAATGATTGAAGCTACTGACTGAATGAAAGGAGCTGGCATCTCATTCTCTTTGAATCTTCTTTATCATGCTAAGAGGAGCAGGAAAAAGCAAAAAATTTCAGAATTGCACCTTGCAATGCGGAGAAATTACTGTTTGTGCATTTACAATATTCATTGATTTTTGCCATTGAAAAACGTCCAGAAATGATTGAAGCTACTGACTGAATGAAAGGAGCTGGCATCTCACTCTCTTTGAATCTTCTTTATCATGCTAAGAGGAGCAGGAAAAAGCAAAAAATTTCAGAATTGCAATTTGCAATGCGGAGAAATTACTGTTTGTGCATTTACAATATTCATTGATTTTTGCCATTGAAAAACGTCCAGAAATGATTGAAGCTACTGATTGAATGAAAGGAGCTGGCATCTCACTCTCTTTGAATCTTCTTTATCATGCTAAGAGGAGCAGGAAAAAGCAAAAAATTTCAGAATTGCACCTTGCAATGCGGAGAAATTACTGTTTGTGCATTTACAATATTCATTGATTTTTGCCATTGAAAAACGTCCAGAAATGATTGAAGCTACTGACTGAATGAAAGGAGCTGGCATCTCACTCTCTTTGAATCTTCTTTATCATGCTAAGAGGAGCAGGAAAAAGCAAAAAATTTCAGAATTGCACCTTGCAATGCGGAGAAATTACTGTTTGTGCATTTACAATATTCATTGATTTTTGCCATTGAAAAACGTCCAGAAATGACTGAAGCTACTGACTGAATGAAAGGAGCTGGCATCTCACTCTCTTTGAATCTTCTTTATCATGCTAAGAGGAGCAGGAAAAAGCAAAAAATTTCAGAATTGCACCTTGCAATGCGGAGAAATTACTGTTTGTGCATTTACAATATTCATTGATTTTTGCCATTGAAAAACGTCCAGAAATGATTGAAGCTACTGACTGAATGAAAGGAGCTGGCATCTCACTCTCTTTGAATCTTCTTTATCATGCTAAGAGGAGCAGGAAAAAGCAAAAAATTTCAGAATTGCACCTTGCAATGCGGAGAAATTACTGTTTGTGCATTTACAATATTCATTGATTTTTGCCATTGAAAAACATCATGTTATTCATATACCAGAAATGATTGAAGCTACTGACTGAATGAAAGGAGCTGGCATCTCACTCTCTTTGAATCTTCTTTATCATGCTAAGAGGAGCAGGAAAAAGCAAAAAATTTCAGAATTGCACCTTGCAATGCGGAGAAATTACTGTTTGTGCATTTACAATATTCATTGATTTTTGCCATTGAAAAACGTCCAGAAATGATTGAAGCTACTGACTGAATAAAAGGAGCTGGCATCTCACTCTCTTTGAATCTTCTTTATCATGCTAAGAGGAGCAGGAAAAAGCAAAAAATTTCAGAATTGCACCTTGCAATGCGGAGAAATTACTGTTTGTGCATTTACAATATTCATTGATTTTTGCCATTGAAAAACGTCCAGAAATGATTGAAGCTACTGACTGAATGAAAGGAGCTGGCATCTCACTCTCTTTGAATCTTCTTTATCATGCTAGGATTAGCAGGAAAAAGCAAAAAATTTCAGAATTGCACCTTGCAATGTGGAGATATTACTGTTTGTGCATTTACAATATTCATTGAATTTTGCCATTGAAAAACGTCCAGAAATGTTTGAAGCTACTGACTGAATGAAAGGAGCTGGCATCTCACTCTATTTGAATCTTCTTTATCATGCTAGGATTAGCAGGAAAAAGCAAAAAATTTCAGAATTGCACCTTGCAATGTGGAGATATTACTGTTTGTGCATTTACAATATTCATTGATTTTTGCCATTGAAAAACGTCCAGAAATGTTTATACCAGAAATGTTTGAAGCTACTGACTGAATGAAAGGAGCTGGCATCTCGCTCTCTTTGAATCTTCTTTATCATGCTAAGAGGAGCAGGAAAAAGCAAAAAATTTCAGAATTGCACCTTGCAATGCGGAGAAATTACTGTTTGTGCATTTACAATATTCATTGATTTTTGCCATTGAAAAACGTCCAGAAATGATTGAAGCTACTGACTGAATGAAAGGAGCTGGCATCTCACTCTCTTTGAATCTTCTTTATCATGCTAAGAGGAGCAGGAAAAAGCAAAAAATTTCAGAATTGCACCTTGCAATGTGGAGAAATTACTGTTTGTGCATTTACAATATTCATTGATTTTTGCCATTGAAAAACATCATGTTATTCATATACCAGAAATGATTGAAGCTACTGACTGAATGAAAGGAGCTGGCATCTCACTCTCTTTGAATCTTCTTTATCATGCTAAGAGGAGCAGGAAAAAGCAAAAAATTTCAGAATTGCACCTTGCAATGCGGAGAAATTACTGTTTGTGCATTTACAATATTCATTGATTTTTGCCATTGAAAAACGTCCAGAAATGATTGAAGCTACTGACTGAATGAAAGGAGCTGGCATCTCACTCTCTTTGAATCTTCTTTATCATGCTAAGAGGAGCAGGAAAAAGCAAAAAATTTCAGAATTGCACCTTGCAATGCGGAGAAATTACTGTTTGTGCTTTTACAATATTCATTGATTTTTGCCATTGAAAAACATCATGTTATTCATATACCAGAAATGTTTGAAGCTACTGACTGAATGAAAGGAGCTGGCATCTCACTCTCTTTGAATCTTCTTTATCATGCTAAGAGGAGCAGGAAAAAGCAAAAAATTTCAGAATTGCACCTTGCAATGCGGAGAAATTACTGTTTGTGCATTTACAATATTCATTGATTTTTGCCATTGAAAAACGTCCAGAAATGATTGAAGCTACTGACTGAATGAAAGGAGCTGGCATCTCACTCTCTTTGAATCTTCTTTATCATGCTAAGAGGAGCAGGAAAAAGCAAAAAATTTCAGAATTGCACCTTGCAATGCGGAGAAATTACTGTTTGTGCATTTACAATATTCATTGATTTTTGCCATTGAAAAACATCATGTTATTCATATACCAGAAATGTTTGAAGCTACTGACTGAATGAAAGGAGCTGGCATCTCACTCTCTTTGAATCTTCTTTATCATGCTAAGAGGAGCAGGAAAAAGCAAAAAATTTCAGAATTGCACCTTGCAATGCGGAGAAATTACTGTTTGTGCATTTACAATATTCATTGATTTTTGCCATTGAAAAACATCATGTTATTCATATACCAGAAATGATTGAAGCTACTGACTGAATGAAAGGAACTGGCATCTCACTCTCTTTGAATCTTCTTTATCATGCTAAGAGGATCAGGAAAAAGCAAAAAAATTCAGAATTGCACCTTGCAATGCGGAGAAATTACTGTTTGTGCATTTACAATATTCATTGATTTTTGCCATTGAAAAACGTCCAGAAATGATTGAAGCTACTGACTGAATGAAAGGAGCTGGCATCTCACTCTCTTAGAATCTTCTTTATCATGCTAAGAGGAGCAGGAAAAAGCAAAAAATTTCAGAATTGCACCTTGCAATGCGGAGAAATTACTGTTTGTGCATTTACAATATTCATTGATTTTTGCCATTGAAAAACGTCCAGAAATGATTGAAGCTACTGACTGAATGAAAGGAGCTGGCATCTCACTCTCTTTGAATCTTCTTTATCATGCTAAGAGGAGCAGGAAAAAGCAAAAAATTTCAGAATTGCACCTTGCAATGCGGAGAAATTACTGTTTGTGCATTTACAATATTCATTGATTTTTGCCATTGAAAAACATCATGTTATTCATATACCAGAAATGATTGAAGCTACTGACTGAATGAAAGGAGCTGGCATCTCACTCTCTTTGAATCTTCTTTATCATGCTAAGAGGAGCAGGAAAAAGCAAAAAATTTCAGAATTGCACCTTGCAATGCGGAGAAATTACTGTTTGTGCATTTACAATATTCATTGATTTTTGCCATTGAAAAACGTCCAGAAATGATTGAAGCTACTGACTGAATGAAAGGAGCTGGCATCTCACTCTCTTTGAATCTTCTTTATCATGCTAAGAGGAGCAGGAAAAAGCAAAAAATTTCAGAATTGCACCTTGCAATGCGGAGAAATTACTGTTTGTGCATTTACAATATTCATTGATTTTTGCCATTGAAAAACGTCCAGAAATGATTGAAGCTACTGACTGAATGAAAGGAGCTGGCATCTCACTCTCTTTGAATCTTCTTTATCATGCTAGGATTAGCAGGAAAAAGCAAAAAATTTCAGAATTGCACCTTGCAATGTGGAGATATTACTGTTTGTGCATTTACAATATTCATTGAATTTTGCCATTGAAAAACGTCCAGAAATGTTTGAAGCTACTGACTGAATGAAAGGAGCTGGCATCTCACTCTATTTGAATCTTCTTTATCATGCTAGGATTAGCAGGAAAAAGCAAAAAATTTCAGAATTGCACCTTGCAATGTGGAGATATTACTGTTTGTGCATTTACAATATTCATTGATTTTTGCCATTGAAAAACGTCCAGAAATGTTTATACCAGAAATGTTTGAAGCTACTGACTGAATGAAAGGAGCTGGCATCTCACTCTCTTTGAATCTTCTTTATCATGCTAAGAGGAGCAGGAAAAAGCAAAAAATTTCGGAATTGCACGTTGCAATGCGGAGAAATTACTGTTTGTGCATTTACAATATTCATTGATTTTTGCCATTGAAAAACGTCCAGAAATGACTGAAGCTACTGACTGAATGAAAGGAGCTGGCATCTCACTCTCTTTGAATCTTCTTTATCATGCTAAGAGGAGCAGGAAAAAGCAAAAAATTTCAGAATTGCACCTTGCAATGCGGAGAAATTACTGTTTGTGCATTTACAATATTCATTGATTTTTGCCATTGAAAAACATCCAGAAATGATTGAAGCTACTGACTGAATGAAAGGAGCTGGCATCTCACGCTCTTTGAATCTTCTTTATCATGCTAAGAGGAGCAGGAAAAAGCAAAAAATTTCAGAATTGCACCTTGCAATGCGGAGAAATTACTGTTTGTGCATTTACAATATTCATTGATTTTTGCCATTGAAAAACATCATGTTATTCATATACCAGAAATGATTGAAGCTACTGACTGAATGAAAGGAGCTGGCATCTCACTCTCTTTGAATCTTCTTTATCATGCTAAGAGGAGCAGGAAAAAGCAAAAAATTTCAGAATTGCACCTTGCAATGCGGAGAAATTACTGTTTGTGCATTTACAATATTCATTGATTTTTGCCATTGAAAAACGTCCAGAAATGATTGAAGCTACTGACTGAATGAAAGGAGCTGGCATCTCACTCTCTTTGAATCTTCTTTATCATGCTAAGAGGAGCAGGAAAAAGCAAAAAATTTCAGAATTGCACCTTGCAATGCGGAGAAATTACTGTTTGTGCATTTACAATATTCATTGATTTTTGCCATTGAAAAACGTCCAGAAATGATTGAAGCTACTGACTGAATGAAAGGAGCTGGCATCTCACTCTCTTTGAATCTTCTTTATCATGCTAAGAGGAGCAGGAAAAAGCAAAAAATTTCAGAATTGCACCTTGCAATGCGGAGAAATTACTGTTTGTGCATTTACAATATTCATTGATTTTTGCCATTGAAAAACGTCCAGAAATGATTGAAGCTACTGACTGAATGAAAGGAGCTGGCATCTCACTCTCTTTGAATCTTCTTTATCATGCTAAGAGGAGCAGGAAAAAGCAAAAAATTTCAGAATTGCAACTTGCAATGCGGAGAAATTACTGTTTGTGCATTTACAATATTCATTGATTTTTGCCATTGAAAAACATCATGTTATTCATATACCAGAAATGATTGAAGCTACTGACTGAATGAAAGGAGCTGGCATCTCACTCTCTTTGAATCTTCATTATCATGCTAAGAGGAGCAGGAAAAAGCAAAAAATTTCAGAATTGCACCTTGCAATGCGGAGAAATTACTGTTTGTGCATTTACAATATTCATTGATTTTTGCCATTGAAAAACGTCCAGAAATGATTGAAGCTACTGACTGAATGAAAGGAGCTGGCATCTCACTCTCTTTGAATCTTCTTTATCATGCTAAGAGGAGCAGGAAAAAGCAAAAAATTTCAGAATTGCACCTTGCAATGCGGAGAAATTACTGTTTGTGCATTTACAATATTCATTGATTTTTGCCATTGAAAAACGTCCAGAAATGTTTGAAGCTACTGACTGAATGAAAGGAGCTGGCATCTCACTCTCTTTGAATCTTCTTTATCATGCTAGGATTAGCAGGAAAAAGCAAAAAATTTCAGAATTGCACCTTGCAATGTGGAGATATTACTGTTTGTGCATTTACAATATTCATTGATTTTTGCCATTGAAAAACGTCCAGAAATGTTTGAAGCTACTGACTGAATGAAAGGAGCTGGCATCTCACTCTCTTTGAATCTTCTTTATCATGCTAGGAGTAGCAGGAAAAAGCAAAAAATTTCAGAATTGCACCTTGCAATGTGGAGATATTACTGTTTGTGCATTTACAATATTCATTGATTTTTGCCATTGAAAAACGTCCAGAAATGTTTGAAGCTACTGACTGAATGAAAGGAGCTGGCATCTCACTCTCTTTGAATCTTCTTTATCATGCTAGGATTAGCAGGAAAAAGCAAAAAATTTCAGAATTGCACCTTGCAATGTGGAGATATTACTGTTTGTGCATTTACAATATTCATTGATTTTTGCCATTGAAAAACATCATGTTATTCATATACCAGAAATGTTTGAAGCTACTGACTGAATGAAAGGAGCTGACATCTCACTCTCTTTGAATCTTCTTTATCATGCTAGGATTAGCAGGAAAAAGCAAAAAAATTCAGAATTGCACCTTGCAATGTGGAGATATTACTGTTTGTGCATTTACAATATTCATTGATTTTTGCCATTGAAAAACGTCCAGAAATGTTTGAAGCTACTGACTGAATGAAAGGAGCTGGCATCTCACTCTATTTGAATCTTCTTTATCATCCTAGGATTAGCAGGAAAAAGCAAAAAATTTCAGCATTGCACCTTGCAATGTGGAGATATTACTGTTTGTGCATTTACAATATTCATTGATTTTTGCCATTGAAAAACATCCAGAAATGTTTATACCAGAAATGTTTGAAGCTACTGACTGAATGAAAGGAGCTGGCATCTCACTCTCTTTGAATCTTCTTTATCATGCTAAGAGGAGCAGGAAAAAGCAAAAAATTTCAGAATTGCACTTTGCAATGCGGAGAAATTACTGTTTGTGCATTTACAATATTCATTGATTTTTGCCATTGAAAAACGTCCAGAAATGACTGAAGCTACTGACTGAATGAAAGGAGCTGGCATCTCACTCTCTTTGAATCTTCTTTATCATGCTAAGAGGAGCAGGAAAAAGCAAAAAATTTCAGAATTGCATCTTGCAATGCGGAGAAATTACTGTTTGTGCATTTACAATATTCATTGATTTTTGCCATTGAAAAACGTCCAGAAATGATTGAAGCTACTGACTGAATGAAAGGAGCTGGCATCTCACTCTCTTTGAATCTTCTTTATCATGCTAAGAGGAGCAGGAAAAAGCAAAAAATTTCAGAATTGCACCTTGCAATGCGGAGAAATTACTGTTTGTGCATTTACAATATTCATTGATTTTTGCCATTGAAAAACGTCCAGAAATGATTGAAGCTACTGACTGAATGAAAGGAGCTGGCATCTCACTCTCTTTGAATCTTCTTTATCATGCTAGGATTAGCAGGAAAAAGCAAAAAATTTCAGAATTGCACCTTGCAATGTGGAGATATTACTGTTTGTGCATTTACAATATTCATTGAATTTTGCCATTGAAAAACGTCCAGAAATGTTTGAAGCTACTGACTGAATGAAAGGAGCTGGCATCTCACTCTATTTGAATCTTCTTTATCATGCTAGGATTAGCAGGAAAAAGCAAAAAATTTCAGAATTGCACCTTGCAATGTGGAGATATTACTGTTTGTGCATTTACAATATTCATTGATTTTTGCCATTGAAAAACGTCCAGAAATGTTTATACCAGAAATGTTTGAAGCTACTGACTGAATGAAAGGAGCTGGCATCTCACTCTCTTTGAATCTTCTTTATCATGCTAAGAGGAGCAGGAAAAAGCAAAAAATTTCAGAATTGCACCTTGCAATGCGGAGAAATTACTTTTTGTGCATTTACAATATTCATTGATTTTTGCCATTGAAAAACGTCCAGAAATGACTGAAGCTACTGACTGAATGAAAGGAGCTGGCATCTCACTCTCTTTGAATCTTCTTTACCATGCTAAGAGGAGCAGGAAAAAGCAAAAAAATTCAGAATTGCACCTTGCAATGCGGAGAAATTACTGTTTGTGCATTTACAATATTCATTGATTTTTGCCATTGAAAAACGTCCAGAAATGATTGAAGCTACTGACTGAATGAAAGGAGCTGGCATCTCACTCTCTTTGAATCTTCTTTATCATGCTAGGAGTAGCAGGAAAAAGCAAAAAATTTCAGAATTGCACCTTGCAATGTGGAGATATTACTGTTTGTGCATTTACAATATTCATTTATTTTTGCCATTGAAAAACGTCCAGAAATGTTTGAAGCTACTGACTGAATGAAAGGAGCTGGCATCTCACTCTCTTTGAATCTTCTTTATCATGCTAGGATTAGCAGGAAAAAGCAAAAAATTTCAGAATTGCACCTTGCAATGTGGAGATATTACTGTTTGTGCATTTACAATATTCATTGATTTTTGCCATTGAAAAACATCATGTTATTCATATACCAGAAATGTTTGAAGCTACTGACTGAATGAAAGGAGCTGACATCTCACTCTCTTTGAATCTTCTTTATCATGCTAGGATTAGCATGAAAAAGCAAAAAATTTCAGAATTGCACCTTGCAATGTGGAGATATTACTGTTTGTGCATTTACAATATTCATTGATTTTTGCCATTGAAAAACGTCCAGAAATGTTTGAAGCTACTGACTGAATGAAAGGAGCTGGCATCTCACTCTATTTGAATATTCTTTATCATGCTAGGATTAGCAGGAAAAAGCAAAAAAAATTTCAGCATTGCACCTTGCAATGTGGAGATATTACTGTTTGTACATTTACAATATTCATTGATTTTTGCCATTGAAAAACGTCCAGAAATGTTTATACCAGAAATGTTTGAAGCTACTGACTGAATGAAAGGAGCTGGCATCTCACTCTCTTTGAATCTTCTTTATCATGCTAAGAGGAGCAGGAAAAAGCAAAAAATTTCAGAATTGCACCTTGCAATGCGGAGAAATTACTGTTTGTGCATTTACAATATTCATTGATTTTTGCCATTGAAAAACTTCCAGAAATGACTGAAGCTACTGACTGAATGAAAGGAGCTGGCATCTCACTCTCTTTGAATCTTCTTTATCATGCTAAGAGGAGCAGGAAAAAGCAAAAAATTTCAGAATTGCACCTTGCAATGCGGAGAAATTACTGTTTGTGCATTTACAATATTCATTGATTTTTGCCATTGAAAAACGTCCAGAAATGATTGAAGCTACTGACTGAATGAAAGGAGCTGGCATCTCACTCTCTTTGAATCTTCTTTATCATGCTAAGAGGAGCAGGAAAAAGCAAAAAATTTCAGAATTGCACCTTGCAATGCGGAGAAATTACTGTTTGTGCATTTACAATATTCATTGATTTTTGCCATTGAAAAACATCATGTTATTCATATACCAGAAATGATTGAAGCTACTGACTGAATGAAAGGAGCTGGCATCTCACTCTCTTTGAATCTTCTTTATCATGCTAAGAGGAGCAGGAAAAAGCAAAAAATTTCAGAATTGCACCTTGCAATGCGGAGAAATTACTGTTTGTGCATTTACAATATTCATTGATTTTTGCCATTGAAAAACGTCCAGAAATGATTGAAGCTACTGACTGAATGAAAGGAGCTGGCATCTCACTCTCTTTGAATCTTCTTTATCATGCTAAGAGGAGCAGGAAAAAGCAAAAAATTTCAGAATTTCATCTTGCAATGCGCAGAAATTACTGTTTGTGCATTTACAATATTCATTGATTTTTGCCATTGAAAAACGTCCAGAAATGATTGAAGCTACTGACTGAATGAAAGGAGCTGGCATCTCACTCTCTTTGAATCTTCTTTATCATGCTAAGAAGAGCAGGAAAAAGCAAAAAATTTCAGAATTGCACCTTGCAATGCGGAGAAATTACTGTTTGTGCATTTACAATATTCATTGATTTTTGCCATTGAAAAACGTCCAGAAATGATTGAAGCTACTGACTGAATGAAAGGAGCCGGAATCTCACTCTCTTTGAATCTTCTTTATCATGCTAAGAGGAGCAGGAAAAAGCAAAAAATTTCAGAATTGCAACTTGCAATGCGGAGAAATTACTGTTTGTGCATTTACAATATTCATTGATTTTTGCCATTGAAAAACGTCCAGAAATGATTGAAGCTACTGACTGAATGAAAGGAGCTGGCATCTCACTCTCTTTGAATCTTCTTTATCATGCTAAGAGGAGCAGGAAAAAGCAAAAAATTTCAGAATTGCACCTTGCAATGCGGAGAAATTACTGTTTGTGCATTTACAATATTCATTAATTTTTGCCATTGAAAAACATCATGTTATTCATATCCCAGAAATGTTTGAAGCTACTGACAATGAAAGAAGCTGGCATCTCACTCTCTTTGAATCTTCTTTATCATGCTAATAGGAGCAGGAAAAAGCAAAAAATTTCAGAATTGCACCTTGCAATGCGGAGAAATTACTGTTTGTGCATTTACAATATTCATTGATTTTTGCCATTGAAAAACGTCCAGAAATGATTGAAGCTACTGACTGAATGAAATGAGCTGGCATCTCACTCTCTTTGAATCTTCTTTATCATGCTAAGAGGAGCAGGAAAAAGCAAAAAATTTCAGAATTGCACCTTGCAATGCGGAGAAATTACTGTTTGTGCATTTACAATATTCATTGATTTTTGCCATTGAAAAACATCATGTTATTCATATACCAGAAATGTTTGAAGCTACTGACTGAATGAAAGGAGCTGGCATATCACTCTCTTTGAATCTTCTTTATCATGCTAAGAGGAGCAGGAAAAAGCAAAAAATTTCAGAATTGCACCTTGCAATGCGGAGAAATTACTGTTTGTGCATTTACAATATTCATTGATTTTTGCCATTGAAAAACGTCCAGAAATGATTGAAGCTACTGACTGAATGAAAGGAGCTGGCATCTCACTCTCTTTGAATCTTCTTTATCATGCTAAGAGGAGCAGGAAAATGCAAGAAATTTCAGAATTGCACCTTGCAATGCGGAGAAATTACTGTTTGTGCATTTATAATATTCATTGATTTTTGCCATTGAAAAACATCCAGAAATGATTGAAGCTACTGACTGAATGAAAGGAGCTGGCATCTCACTCTCTTTGAATCTTCTTTATCATGCTAAGAGGAGCAGGAAAAAGCAAAAAATTTCAGAATTGCACCTTGCAATGCGGAGAAATTACTGTTTGTGCATTTACAATATTCATTGATTTTTGCCATTGAAAAACATCATGTTATTCATATACCAGAAATGATTGAAGCTACTGACTGAATGAAAGGAGATGGCATCTCACTCTCTTTGAATCTTCTTTATCATGCTAAGAGGAGCAGGAAAAAGCAAGAAATTTCAGAATTGCACCTTGCAATGCGGAGAAATTACTGTTTGTGCATTTACAATATTCATTGATTTTTGCCATTGAAAAACGTCCAGAAATGATTGAAGCTACTGACTGAATGAAAGGAGCTGGCATCTCACTCTCTTTGAATCTTCTTTATCATGCTAAGAGGAGCAGGAAAAAGCAAAAAATTTCAGAATTGCACCTTGCAATGCGGAGAAATTACTGTTTGTGCATTTACAATATTCATTGATTTTTGCCATTGAAAAACATCATGTTATTCATATACCAGAAATGATTGAAGCTACTGACTGAATGAAAGGAGCTGGCATCTCACTCTCTTTGAATCTTCTTTATCATGCTAAGAGGAGCAGGAAAAAGCAAAAAATTTCAGAATTGCACCTTGCAATGCGGAGAAATTACTGTTTGTGCATTTACAATATTCATTGATTTTTGCCATTGAAAAACGTCCAGAAATGATTGAAGCTACTGACTGAATGAAAGGAGCTGGCATCTCACTCTCTTTGAATCTTCTTTATCATGCTAAGAGGAGCAGGAAAAAGCAAAAAATTTCAGAATTTCATCTTGCAATGCGCAGAAATTACTGTTTGTGCATTTACAATATTCATTGATTTTTGCCATTGAAAAACGTCCAGAAATGATTGAAGCTACTGACTGAATGAAAGGAGCTGGCATCTCACTCTCTTTGAATCTTCTTTATCATGCTAAGAGGAGCAGGAAAAAGCAAAAAATTTCAGAATTGCACCTTGCAATGCGGAGAAATTACTGTTTGTGCATTTACAATATTCATTGATTTTTGCCATTGAAAAACGTCCAGAAATGATTGAAGCTACTGACTGAATGAAAGGAGCCGGAATCTCACTCTCTTTGAATCTTCTTTATCATGCTAAGAGGAGCAGGAAAAAGCAAAAAATTTCAGAATTGCAGCTTGCAATGCGGAGAAATTACTGTTTGTGCATTTACAATATTCATTGATTTTTGCCATTGAAAAACGTCCAGAAATGATTGAAGCTACTGACTGAATGAAAGGAGCTGGCATCTCACTCTCTTTGAATCTTCTTTATCATGCTAAGAGGAGCAGGAAAAAGCAAAAAATTTCAGAATTGCACCTTGCAATGCGGAGAAATTACTGTTTGTGCATTTACAATATTCATTAATTTTTGCCATTGAAAAACATCATGTTATTCATATCCCAGAAATGTTTGAAGCTACTGACAATGAAAGAAGCTGGCATCTCACTCTCTTTGAATCTTCTTTATCATGCTAATAGGAGCAGGAAAAAGCAAAAAATTTCAGAATTGCACCTTGCAATGCGGAGAAATTACTGTTTGTGCATTTACAATATTCATTGATTTTTGCCATTGAAAAACGTCCAGAAATGATTGAAGCTACTGACTGAATGAAAGGAGCTGGCATCTCACTCTCTTTGAATCTTCTTTATCATGCTAAGAGGAGCAGGAAAAAGCAAAAAATTTCAGAATTGCACCTTGCAATGCGGAGAAATTACTGTTTGTGCATTTACAATATTCATTGATTTTTGCCATTGAAAAACATCATGTTATTCATATACCAGAAATGTTTGAAGCTACTGACTGAATGAAAGGAGCTGGCATCTCACTCTCTTTGAATCTTCTTTATCATGCTAAGAGGAGCAGGAAAAAGCAAAAAATTTCAGAATTGCACCTTGCAATGCGGAGAAATTACTGTTTGTGCATTTACAATATTCATTGATTTTTGCCATTGAAAAACGTCCAGAAATGATTGAAGCTACTGACTGAATGAAAGGAGCTGGCATCTCACTCTCTTTGAATCTTCTTTATCATGCTAAGAGGAGCAGGAAAATGCAAGAAATTTCAGAATTGCACCTTGCAATGCGGAGAAATTACTGTTTGTGCATTTATAATATTCATTGATTTTTGCCATTGAAAAACATCCAGAAATGATTGAAGCTACTGACTGAATGAAAGGAGCTGGCATCTCACTCTCTTTGAATCTTCTTTATCATGCTAAGAGGAGCAGGAAAAAGCAAAAAATTTCAGAATTGCACCTTGCAATGCGGAGAAATTACTGTTTGTGCATTTACAATATTCATTGATTTTTGCCATTGAAAAACATCATGTTATTCATATACCAGAAATGATTGAAGCTACTGACTGAATGAAAGGAGATGGCATCTCACTCTCTTTGAATCTTCTTTATCATGCTAAGAGGAGCAGGAAAAAGCAAAAAATTTCAGAATTGCACCTTGCAATGCGGAGAAATTACTGTTTGTGCATTTACAATATTCATTGATTTTTGCATTGAAAAACGTCCAGAAATGACTGAAGCTACTGACTGAATGAAAGGAGCTGGCATCTCACTCTCTTTGAATCTTCTTTATCATGCTAGGATTAGCAGGAAAAAGCAAAAAATTTCAGAATTGCACCTTGCAATGTGGAGATATTACTGTTTGTGCATTTACAATATTCATTGATTTTTGCCATTGAAAAACGTCCAGAAATGTTTATACCAGAAATGTTTGAAGCTACTGACTGAATGAAAGGAGCTGGCATCTCACTCTCTTTGAATCTTCTTTATCATGCTAAGAGGAGCAGGAAAAAGCAAAAAATTTCAGAATTGCACCTTGCAATGCGGAGAAATTACTTTTTGTGCATTTACAATATTCATTGATTTTTGCCATTGAAAAACGTCCAGAAATGACTGAAGCTACTGACTGAATGAAAGGAGCTGGCATCTCACTCTCTTTGAATCTTCTTTACCATGCTAAGAGGAGCAGGAAAAAGCAAAAAAATTCAGAATTGCACCTTGCAATGCGGAGAAATTACTGTTTGTGCATTTACAATATTCATTGATTTTTGCCATTGAAAAATGTCCAGAAATGATTGAAGCTACTGACTGAATGAAAGGAGCTGGCATCTCACTCTCTTTGAATCTTCTTTATCATGCTAGGAGTAGCAGGAAAAAGCAAAAAATTTCAGAATTGCACCTTGCAATGTGGAGATATTACTGTTTGTGCATTTACAATATTCATTTATTTTTGCCATTGAAAAACGTCCAGAAATGTTTGAAGCTACTGACTGAATGAAAGGAGCTGGCATCTCACTCTCTTTGAATCTTCTTTATCATGCTAGGATTAGCAGGAAAAAGCAAAAAATTTCAGAATTGCACCTTGCAATGTGGAGATATTACTGTTTGTGCATTTACAATATTCATTGATTTTTGCCATTGAAAAACATCATGTTATTCATATACCAGAAATGTTTGAAGCTACTGACTGAATGAAAGGAGCTGACATCTCACTCTCTTTGAATCTTCTTTATCATGCTAGGATTAGCAGGAAAAAGCAAAAAATTTCAGAATTGCACCTTGCAATGTGGAGATATTACTGTTTGTGCATTTACAATATTCATTGATTTTTGCCATTGAAAAACGTCCAGAAATGTTTGAAGCTACTGACTGAATGAAAGGAGCTGGCATCTCACTCTATTTGAATCTTCTTTATCATGCTAGGATTAGCAGGAAAAAGCAAAAAAAATTTCAGCATTGCACCTTGCAATGTGGAGGTATTACTGTTTGTGCATTTACAATATTCATTGATTTTCGCCATTGAAAAACGTCCAGAAATGTTTATACCAGAAATGTTTGAAGCTACTGACTGAATGAAAGGAGCTGGCATCTCACTCTCTTTGAATCTTCTTTATCATGCTAAGAGGAGCAGGAAAAAGCAAAAAATTTCAGAATTGCACCTTGCAATGCGGAGAAATTACTGTTTGTGCATTTACAATATTCATTGATTTTTGCCATTGAAAAACTTCCAGAAATGACTGAAGCTACTGACTGAATGAAAGGAGCTGGCATCTCACTCTCTTTGAATCTTCTTTATCATGCTAAGAGGAGCAGGAAAAAGCAAAAAATTTCAGAATTGCACCTTGCAATGCGGAGAAATTACTGTTTGTGCATTTACAATATTCATTGATTTTTGCCATTGAAAAACGTCCAGAAATGATTGAAGCTACTGACTGAATGAAAGGAGCTGGCATCTCACTCTCTTTGAATCTTCTTTATCATGCTAAGAGGAGCAGGAAAAAGCAAAAAATTTCAGAATTGCACCTTGCAATGCGGAGAAATTACTGTTTGTGCATTTACAATATTCATTGATTTTTGCCATTGAAAAACATCATGTTATTCATATACCAGAAATGATTGAAGCTACTGACTGAATGAAAGGAGCTGGCATCTCACTCTCTTTGAATCTTCTTTATCATGCTAAGAGGAGCAGGAAAAAGCAAAAAATTTCAGAATTGCACCTTGCAATGCGGAGAAATTACTGTTTGTGCATTTACAATATTCATTGATTTTTGCCATTGAAAAACGTCCAGAAATGATTGAAGCTACTGACTGAATGAAAGGAGCTGGCATCTCACTCTCTTTGAATCTTCTTTATCATGCTAAGAGGAGCAGGAAAAAGCAAAAAATTTCAGAATTTCATCTTGCAATGCGCAGAAATTACTGTTTGTGCATTTACAATATTCATTGATTTTTGCCATTGAAAAACGTCCAGAAATGATTGAAGCTACTGACTGAATGAAAGGAGCTGGCATCTCACTCTCTTTGAATCTTCTTTATCATGCTAAGAGGAGCAGGAAAAAGCAAAAAATTTCAGAATTGCACCTTGCAATGCGGAGAAATTACTGTTTGTGCATTTACAATATTCATTGATTTTTGCCATTGAAAAACGTCCAGAAATGATTGAAGCTACTGACTGAATGAAAGGAGCCGGAATCTCACTCTCTTTGAATCTTCTTTATCATGCTAAGAGGAGCAGGAAAAAGCAAAAAATTTCAGAATTGCAACTTGCAATGCGGAGAAATTACTGTTTGTGCATTTACAATATTCATTGATTTTTGCCATTGAAAAACGTCCAGAAATGATTGAAGCTACTGACTGAATGAAAGGAGCTGGCATCTCACTCTCTTTGAATCTTCTTTATCATGCTAAGAGGAGCAGGAAAAAGCAAAAAATTTCAGAATTGCACCTTGCAATGCGGAGAAATTACTGTTTGTGCATTTACAATATTCATTAATTTTTGCCATTGAAAAACATCATGTTATTCATATCCCAGAAATGTTTGAAGCTACTGACAATGAAAGAAGCTGGCATCTCACTCTCTTTGAATCTTCTTTATCA
The DNA here is from genome assembly GCF_046119375.1 of Phyllobates terribilis. Lineage (NCBI taxonomy): Eukaryota > Metazoa > Chordata > Amphibia > Anura > Dendrobatidae > Phyllobates > Phyllobates terribilis. The sequence goes on from NW_027364819.1 coordinate 106,834, forward strand.
TGCTAATAGGAGCAGGAAAAAGCAAAAAATTTCAGAATTGCACCTTGCAATGCGGAGAAATTACTGTTTGTGCATTTACAATATTCATTGATTTTTGCCATTGAAAAACGTCCAGAAATGATTGAAGCTACTGACTGAATGAAAGGAGCTGGCATCTCACTCTCTTTGAATCTTCTTTATCATGCTAAGAGGAGCAGGAAAAAGCAAAAAATTTCAGAATTGCACCTTGCAATGCGGAGAAATTACTGTTTGTGCATTTACAATATTCATTGATTTTTGCCATTGAAAAACATCATGTTATTCATATACCAGAAATGTTTGAAGCTACTGACTGAATGAAAGGAGCTGGCATCTCACTCTCTTTGAATCTTCTTTATCATGCTAAGAGGAGCAGGAAAAAGCAAAAAATTTCAGAATTGCACCTTGCAATGCGGAGAAATTACTGTTTGTGCATTTACAATATTCATTGATTTTTGCCATTGAAAAACGTCCAGAAATGATTGAAGCTACTGACTGAATGAAAGGAGCTGGCATCTCACTCTCTTTGAATCTTCTTTATCATGCTAAGAGGAGCAGGAAAATGCAAGAAATTTCAGAATTGCACCTTGCAATGCGGAGAAATTACTGTTTGTGCATTTATAATATTCATTGATTTTTGCCATTGAAAAACATCCAGAAATGATTGAAGCTACTGACTGAATGAAAGGAGCTGGCATCTCACTCTCTTTGAATCTTCTTTATCATGCTAAGAGGAGCAGGAAAAAGCAAAAAATTTCAGAATTGCACCTTGCAATGCGGAGAAATTACTGTTTGTGCATTTACAATATTCATTGATTTTTGCCATTGAAAAACATCATGTTATTCATATACCAGAAATGATTGAAGCTACTGACTGAATGAAAGGAGATGGCATCTCACTCTCTTTGAATCTTCTTTATCATGCTAAGAGGAGCAGGAAAAAGCAAAAAATTTCAGAATTGCACCTTGCAATGCGGAGAAATTACTGTTTGTGCATTTACAATATTCATTGATTTTTGCATTGAAAAACGTCCAGAAATGACTGAAGCTACTGACTGAATGAAAGGAGCTGGCATCTCACTCTCTTTGAATCTTCTTTATCATGCTAAGAGGAGCAGGAAAAAGCAAAAAATTTCAGAATTGCATCTTGCAATGCGGAGAAATTACTGTTTGTGCATTTACAATATTCATTGATTTTTGCCATTGAAAAACGTCCAGAAATGATTGAAGCTACTGACTGAATGAAAGGAGCTGGCATCTCACTCTCTTTGAATCTTCTTTATCATGCTAAGAGGAGCAGGAAAAAGCAAAAAATTTCAGAATTGCACCTTGCAATGCGGAGAAATTACTGTTTGTGCATTTACAATATTCATTGATTTTTGCCATTGAAAAACATCATGTTATTCATATACCAGAAATGATTGAAGCTACTGACTGAATGAAAGGAGCTGGCATCTCACTCTCTTTGAATCTTCTTTATCATGCTAAGAGGAGCAGGAAAAAGCAAAAAATTTCAGAATTGCACCTTGCAATGCGGAGAAATTACTGTTTGTGCATTTACAATATTCATTGATTTTTGCCATTGAAAAACGTCCAGAAATGATTGAAGCTACTGACTGAATGAAAGGAGCTGGCATCTCACTCTCTTTGAATCTTCTTTATCATGCTAAGAGGAGCAGGAAAAAGCAAAAAATTTCAGAATTGCACCTTGCAATGCGGAGAAATTACTGTTTGTGCATTTACAATATTCATTGATTTTTGCCATTGAAAAACGTCCAGAATTGATTGAAGCTACTGACTGAATGAAAGGAGCTGGCATCTCACTCTCTTTGAATCTTCTTTATCATGCTAGGATTAGCAGGAAAAAGCAAAAAATTTCAGAATTGCACCTGGCAATGTGGAGATATTACTGTTTGTGCTTTTACAATATTCATTGAATTTTGCCATTGAAAAACGTCCAGAAATGTTTGAAGCTACTGACTGAATGAAAGGAGCTGGCATCTCACTCTATTTGAATCTTCTTTATCATGCTAGGATTAGCAGGAAAAAGCAAAAAATTTCAGAATTGCACCTTGCAATGTGGAGATATTACTGTTTGTGCATTTACAATATTCATTGATTTTTGCCATTGAAAAACGTCCAGAAATGTTTATACCAGAAATGTTTGAAGCTACTGACTGAATGAAAGGAGCTGGCATCTCACTCTCTTTGAATCTTCTTTATCATGCTAAGAGGAGCAGGAAAAAGCAAAAAATTTCAGAATTGCACCTTGCAATGCGGAGAAATTACTGTTTGTGCATTTACAATATTCATTGATTTTTGCCATTGAAAAACGTCCAGAAATGACTGAAGCTACTGACTGAATGAAAGGAGCTGGCATCTCACTCTCTTTGAATCTTCTTTATCATGCTAAGAGGAGCAGGAAAAAGCAAAAAATTTCAAAATTGCACCTTGCAATGCGGAGAAATTACTGTTTGTGCATTTACAATATTCATTGATTTTTGCCATTGAAAAACGTCCAGAAATGATTGAAGCTACTGACTGAATGAAAGGAGCTGGCATCTCACTCTCTTTGAATCTTCTTTATCATGCTAAGAGGAGCAGGAAAAAGCAAAAAATTTCAGAATTGCACCTTGCAATGCGGAGAAATTACTGTTTGTGCATTTACAATATTCATTGATTTTTGCCATTGAAAAACATCATGTTATTCATATACCAGAAATGATTGAAGCTACTGACTGAATGAAAGGAGCTGGCATCTCACTCTCTTTGAATCTTCTTTATCATGCTAAGAGGAGCAGGAAAAAGCAAAAAATTTCAGAATTGCACCTTGCAATGCGGAGAAATTACTGTTTGTGCATTTACAATATTCATTGATTTTTGCCATTGAAAAACGTCCAGAAATGATTGAAGCTACTGACTGAATGAAAGGAGCTGGCATCTCACTCTCTTTGAATCTTTTTTATCATGCTAAGAGGAGCAGGAAAAAGCAAAAAATTTCAGAATTGCATCTAGCAATGCGGAGAAATTACTGTTTGTGCATTTACAATATTCATTGATTTTTGTCATTGAAAAACGTCCAGAAATGATTGAAGCTACTGACTGAATGAAAGGAGCTGGCATCTCACTCTCTTTGAATCTTCTTTATCATGCTAAGAGGAGCAGGAAAAAGCAAAAAATTTCAGAATTGCACCTTGCAATGCGGAGAAATTACTGTTTGTGCATTTACAATATTCATTGATTTTTGCCATTGAAAAACGTCCAGAAATGATTGAAGCTACTGACTGAATGAAAGGAGCTGGCATCTCACTCTCTTTGAATCTTCTTTATCATGCTAAGAGGAGCAGGAAAATGCAAGAAATTTCAGAATTGCACCTTGCAATGCGGAGAAATTACTGTTTGTGCATTTATAATATTCATTGATTTTTGCCATTGAAAAACATCCAGAAATGATTGAAGCTACTGACTGAATGAAAGGAGCTGGCATCTCACTCTCTTTGAATCTTCTTTATCATGCTAAGAGGAGCAGGAAAAAGCAAAAAATTTCAGAATTGCACCTTGCAATGCGGAGAAATTACTGTTTGTGCATTTACAATATTCATTGATTTTTGCCATTGAAAAACATCATGTTATTCATATACCAGAAATGATTGAAGCTACTGACTGAATGAAAGGAGATGGCATCTCACTCTCTTTGAATCTTCTTTATCATGCTAAGAGGAGCAGGAAAAAGCAAAAAATTTCAGAATTGCACCTTGCAATGCGGAGAAATTACTGTTTGTGCATTTACAATATTCATTGATTTTTGCATTGAAAAACGTCCAGAAATGACTGAAGCTACTGACTGAATGAAAGGAGCTGGCATCTCACTCTCTTTGAATCTTCTTTATCATGCTAAGAGGAGCAGGAAAAAGCAAAAAATTTCAGAATTGCATCTTGCAATGCGGAGAAATTACTGTTTGTGCATTTACAATATTCATTGATTTTTGCCATTGAAAAACGTCCAGAAATGATTGAAGCTACTGACTGAATGAAAGGAGCTGGCATCTCACTCTCTTTGAATCTTCTTTATCATGCTAAGAGGAGCAGGAAAAAGCAAAAAATTTCAGAATTGCACCTTGCAATGCGGAGAAATTACTGTTTGTGCATTTACAATATTCATTGATTTTTGCCATTGAAAAACATCATGTTATTCATATACCAGAAATGATTGAAGCTACTGACTGAATGAAAGGAGCTGGCATCTCACTCTCTTTGAATCTTCTTTATCATGCTAAGAGGAGCAGGAAAAAGCAAAAAATTTCAGAATTGCACCTTGCAATGCGGAGAAATTACTGTTTGTGCATTTACAATATTCATTGATTTTTGCCATTGAAAAACGTCCAGAAATGATTGAAGCTACTGACTGAATGAAAGGAGCTGGCATCTCACTCTCTTTGAATCTTCTTTATCATGCTAAGAGGAGCAGGAAAAAGCAAAAAATTTCAGAATTGCACCTTGCAATGCGGAGAAATTACTGTTTGTGCATTTACAATATTCATTGATTTTTGCCATTGAAAAACGTCCAGAATTGATTGAAGCTACTGACTGAATGAAAGGAGCTGGCATCTCACTCTCTTTGAATCTTCTTTATCATGCTAGGATTAGCAGGAAAAAGCAAAAAATTTCAGAATTGCACCTGGCAATGTGGAGATATTACTGTTTGTGCTTTTACAATATTCATTGAATTTTGCCATTGAAAAACGTCCAGAAATGTTTGAAGCTACTGACTGAATGAAAGGAGCTGGCATCTCACTCTATTTGAATCTTCTTTATCATGCTAGGATTAGCAGGAAAAAGCAAAAAATTTCAGAATTGCACCTTGCAATGTGGAGATATTACTGTTTGTGCATTTACAATATTCATTGATTTTTGCCATTGAAAAACGTCCAGAAATGTTTATACCAGAAATGTTTGAAGCTACTGACTGAATGAAAGGAGCTGGCATCTCACTCTCTTTGAATCTTCTTTATCATGCTAAGAGGAGCAGGAAAAAGCAAAAAATTTCAGAATTGCACCTTGCAATGCGGAGAAATTACTGTTTGTGCATTTACAATATTCATTGATTTTTGCCATTGAAAAACGTCCAGAAATGACTGAAGCTACTGACTGAATGAAAGGAGCTGGCATCTCACTCTCTTTGAATCTTCTTTATCATGCTAAGAGGAGCAGGAAAAAGCAAAAAATTTCAAAATTGCACCTTGCAATGCGGAGAAATTACTGTTTGTGCATTTACAATATTCATTGATTTTTGCCATTGAAAAACGTCCAGAAATGATTGAAGCTACTGACTGAATGAAAGGAGCTGGCATCTCACTCTCTTTGAATCTTCTTTATCATGCTAAGAGGAGCAGGAAAAAGCAAAAAATTTCAGAATTGCACCTTGCAATGCGGAGAAATTACTGTTTGTGCATTTACAATATTCATTGATTTTTGCCATTGAAAAACATCATGTTATTCATATACCAGAAATGATTGAAGCTACTGACTGAATGAAAGGAGCTGGCATCTCACTCTCTTTGAATCTTCTTTATCATGCTAAGAGGAGCAGGAAAAAGCAAAAAATTTCAGAATTGCACCTTGCAATGCGGAGAAATTACTGTTTGTGCATTTACAATATTCATTGATTTTTGCCATTGAAAAACGTCCAGAAATGATTGAAGCTACTGACTGAATGAAAGGAGCTGGCATCTCACTCTCTTTGAATCTTTTTTATCATGCTAAGAGGAGCAGGAAAAAGCAAAAAATTTCAGAATTGCATCTTGCAATGCGGAGAAATTACTGTTTGTGCATTTACAATATTCATTGATTTTTGTCATTGAAAAACGTCCAGAAATGATTGAAGCTACTGACTGAATGAAAGGAGCTGGCATCTCACTCTCTTTGAATCTTCTTTATCATGCTAAGAGGAGCAGGAAAAAGCAAAAAATTTCAGAATTGCACCTTGCAATGCGGAGAAATTACTGTTTGTGCATTTACAATATTCATTGATTTTTGCCATTGAAAAACGTCCAGAAATGATTGAAGCTACTGACTGAATGAAAGGAGCTGGCATCTCACTCTCTTTGAATCTTCTTTATCATGCTAAGAGGAGCAGGAAAAAGCAAAAAATTTCAGAATTGCACCTTGCAATGCGGAGAAATTACTGTTTGTGCATTTACAATATTCATTGATTTTTGCCATTGAAAAACGTCCAGAAATGATTGAAGCTACTGACTGAATGAAAGGAGCTGGCATCTCACTCTCTTTGAATCTTCTTTATCATGCTAAGAGGAGCAGGAAAAAGCAAAAAATTTCAGAATTGCACCTTGCAATGCGGAGAAATTACTGTTTGTGCATTTACAATATTCATTGATTTTTGCCATTGAAAAACATCATGTTATTCATATACCAGAAATGATTGAAGCTACTGACTGAATGAAAGGAGCTGGCATCTCACTCTCTTTGAATCTTCTTTATCATGCTAAGAGGAGCAGGAAAAAGCAAAAAATTTCAGAATTGCACCTTGCAATGCGGAGAAATTACTGTTTGTGCATTTACAATATTCATTGATTTTTGCCATTGAAAAACGTCCAGAAATGATTGAAGCTACTGACTGAATGAAAGGAGCTGGCATCTCACTCTCTTTGAATCTTCTTTATCATGCTAAGAGGAGCAGGAAAAAGCAAAAAATTTCAGAATTTCATCTTGCAATGCGCAGAAATTACTGTTTGTGCATTTACAATATTCATTGATTTTTGCCATTGAAAAACGTCCAGAAATGATTGAAGCTACTGACTGAATGAAAGGAGCTGGCATCTCACTCTCTTTGAATCTTCTTTATCATGCTAAGAGGAGCAGGAAAAAGCAAAAAATTTCAGAATTGCACCTTGCAATGCGGAGAAATTACTGTTTGTGCATTTACAATATTCATTGATTTTTGCCATTGAAAAACGTCCAGAAATGATTGAAGCTACTGACTGAATGAAAGGAGCCGGAATCTCACTCTCTTTGAATCTTCTTTATCATGCTAAGAGGAGCAGGAAAAAGCAAAAAATTTCAGAATTGCAACTTGCAATGCGGAGAAATTACTGTTTGTGCATTTACAATATTCATTGATTTTTGCCATTGAAAAACGTCCAGAAATGATTGAAGCTACTGACTGAATGAAAGGAGCTGGCATCTCACTCTCTTTGAATCTTCTTTATCATGCTAAGAGGAGCAGGAAAAAGCAAAAAATTTCAGAATTGCACCTTGCAATGCGGAGAAATTACTGTTTGTGCATTTACAATATTCATTAATTTTTGCCATTGAAAAACATCATGTTATTCATATCCCAGAAATGTTTGAAGCTACTGACAATGAAAGAAGCTGGCATCTCACTCTCTTTGAATCTTCTTTATCATGCTAATAGGAGCAGGAAAAAGCAAAAAATTTCAGAATTGCACCTTGCAATGCGGAGAAATTACTGTTTGTGCATTTACAATATTCATTGATTTTTGCCATTGAAAAACGTCCAGAAATGATTGAAGCTACTGACTGAATGAAAGGAGCTGGCATCTCACTCTCTTTGAATCTTCTTTATCATGCTAAGAGGAGCAGGAAAAAGCAAAAAATTTCAGAATTGCACCTTGCAATGCGGAGAAATTACTGTTTGTGCATTTACAATATTCATTGATTTTTGCCATTGAAAAACATCATGTTATTCATATACCAGAAATGTTTGAAGCTACTGACTGAATGAAAGGAGCTGGCATCTCACTCTCTTTGAATCTTCTTTATCATGCTAAGAGGAGCAGGAAAAAGCAAAAAATTTCAGAATTGCACCTTGCAATGCGGAGAAATTACTGTTTGTGCATTTACAATATTCATTGATTTTTGCCATTGAAAAACGTCCAGAAATGATTGAAGCTACTGACTGAATGAAAGGAGCTGGCATCTCACTCTCTTTGAATCTTCTTTATCATGCTAAGAGGAGCAGGAAAATGCAAGAAATTTCAGAATTGCACCTTGCAATGCGGAGAAATTACTGTTTGTGCATTTATAATATTCATTGATTTTTGCCATTGAAAAACATCCAGAAATGATTGAAGCTACTGACTGAATGAAAGGAGCTGGCATCTCACTCTCTTTGAATCTTCTTTATCATGCTAAGAGGAGCAGGAAAAAGCAAAAAATTTCAGAATTGCACCTTGCAATGCGGAGAAATTACTGTTTGTGCATTTACAATATTCATTGATTTTTGCCATTGAAAAACATCATGTTATTCATATACCAGAAATGATTGAAGCTACTGACTGAATGAAAGGAGATGGCATCTCACTCTCTTTGAATCTTCTTTATCATGCTAAGAGGAGCAGGAAAAAGCAAAAAATTTCAGAATTGCACCTTGCAATGCGGAGAAATTACTGTTTGTGCATTTACAATATTCATTGATTTTTGCATTGAAAAACGTCCAGAAATGACTGAAGCTACTGACTGAATGAAAGGAGCTGGCATCTCACTCTCTTTGAATCTTCTTTATCATGCTAAGAGGAGCAGGAAAAAGCAAAAAATTTCAGAATTGCATCTTGCAATGCGGAGAAATTACTGTTTGTGCATTTACAATATTCATTGATTTTTGCCATTGAAAAACGTCCAGAAATGATTGAAGCTACTGACTGAATGAAAGGAGCTGGCATCTCACTCTCTTTGAATCTTCTTTATCATGCTAAGAGGAGCAGGAAAAAGCAAAAAATTTCAGAATTGCACCTTGCAATGCGGAGAAATTACTGTTTGTGCATTTACAATATTCATTGATTTTTGCCATTGAAAAACATCATGTTATTCATATACCAGAAATGATTGAAGCTACTGACTGAATGAAAGGAGCTGGCATCTCACTCTCTTTGAATCTTCTTTATCATGCTAAGAGGAGCAGGAAAAAGCAAAAAATTTCAGAATTGCACCTTGCAATGCGGAGAAATTACTGTTTGTGCATTTACAATATTCATTGATTTTTGCCATTGAAAAACGTCCAGAAATGATTGAAGCTACTGACTGAATGAAAGGAGCTGGCATCTCACTCTCTTTGAATCTTCTTTATCATGCTAAGAGGAGCAGGAAAAAGCAAAAAATTTCAGAATTGCACCTTGCAATGCGGAGAAATTACTGTTTGTGCATTTACAATATTCATTGATTTTTGCCATTGAAAAACGTCCAGAATTGATTGAAGCTACTGACTGAATGAAAGGAGCTGGCATCTCACTCTCTTTGAATCTTCTTTATCATGCTAGGATTAGCAGGAAAAAGCAAAAAATTTCAGAATTGCACCTGGCAATGTGGAGATATTACTGTTTGTGCTTTTACAATATTCATTGAATTTTGCCATTGAAAAACGTCCAGAAATGTTTGAAGCTACTGACTGAATGAAAGGAGCTGGCATCTCACTCTATTTGTATCTTCTTTATCATGCTAGGATTAGCAGGAAAAAGCAAAAAATTTCAGAATTGCACCTTGCAATGTGGAGATATTACTGTTTGTGCATTTACAATATTCATTGATTTTTGCCATTGAAAAACGTCCAGAAATGTTTATACCAGAAATGTTTGAAGCTACTGACTGAATGAAAGGAGCTGGCATCTCACTCTCTTTGAATCTTCTTTATCATGCTAAGAGGAGCAGGAAAAAGCAAAAAATTTCAGAATTGCACCTTGCAATGCGGAGAAATTACTGTTTGTGCATTTACAATATTCATTGATTTTTGCCATTGAAAAACGTCCAGAAATGACTGAAGCTACTGACTGAATGAAAGGAGCTGGCATCTCACTCTCTTTGAATCTTCTTTATCATGCTAAGAGGAGCAGGAAAAAGCAAAAAATTTCAAAATTGCACCTTGCAATGCGGAGAAATTACTGTTTGTGCATTTACAATATTCATTGATTTTTGCCATTGAAAAACGTCCAGAAATGATTGAAGCTACTGACTGAATGAAAGGAGCTGGCATCTCACTCTCTTTGAATCTTCTTTATCATGCTAAGAGGAGCAGGAAAAAGCAAAAAATTTCAGAATTGCACCTTGCAATGCGGAGAAATTACTGTTTGTGCATTTACAATATTCATTGATTTTTGCCATTGAAAAACATCATGTTATTCATATACCAGAAATGATTGAAGCTACTGACTGAATGAAAGGAGCTGGCATCTCACTCTCTTTGAATCTTCTTTATCATGCTAAGAGGAGCAGGAAAAAGCAAAAAATTTCAGAATTGCACCTTGCAATGCGGAGAAATTACTGTTTGTGCATTTACAATATTCATTGATTTTTGCCATTGAAAAACGTCCAGAAATGATTGAAGCTACTGACTGAATGAAAGGAGCTGGCATCTCACTCTCTTTGAATCTTTTTTATCATGCTAAGAGGAGCAGGAAAAAGCAAAAAATTTCAGAATTGCATCTTGCAATGCGGAGAAATTACTGTTTGTGCATTTACAATATTCATTGATTTTTGTCATTGAAAAACGTCCAGAAATGATTGAAGCTACTGACTGAATGAAAGGAGCTGGCATCTCACTCTCTTTGAATCTTCTTTATCATGCTAAGAGGAGCAGGAAAAAGCAAAAAATTTCAGAATTGCACCTTGCAATGCGGAGAAATTACTGTTTGTGCATTTACAATATTCATTGATTTTTGCCATTGAAAAACGTCCAGAAATGATTGAAGCTACTGACTGAATGAAAGGAGCTGGCATCTCACTCTCTTTGAATCTTCTTTATCATGCTAAGAGGAGCAGGAAAAAGCAAAAAATTTCAGAATTGCACCTTGCAATGCGGAGAAATTACTGTTTGTGCATTTACAATATTCATTGATTTTTGCCATTGAAAAACGTCCAGAAATGATTGAAGCTACTGACTGAATGAAAGGAGCTGGCATCTCACTCTCTTTGAATCTTCTTTATCATGCTAAGAGGAGCAGGAAAAAGCAAAAAATTTCAGAATTGCACCTTGCAATGCGGAGAAATTACTGTTTGTGCATTTACAATATTCATTAATTTTTGCCATTGAAAAACATCATGTTATTCATATCCCAGAAATGTTTGAAGCTACTGACTGAATGAAAGAAGCTGGCATCTCACTCTCTTTGAATCTTCTTTATCATGCTAAGAGGAGCAGGAAAAAGCAAAAAATTTCAGAATTGCACCTTGCAATGCGGAGAAATTACTGTTTGTGCATTTACAATATTCATTGATTTTTGCCATTGAAAAACGTCCAGAAATGATTGAAGCTACTGACTGAATGAAAGGAGCTGGCATCTCACTCTCTTTGAATCTTCTTTATCATGCTAAGAGGAGCAGGAAAAAGCAAAAAATTTCAGAATTGCACCTTGCAATGCGGAGAAATTACTGTTTGTGCATTTACAATATTCATTGATTTTTGCCATTGAAAAACATCATGTTATTCATATACCAGAAATGTTTGAAGCTACTGACTGAATGAAAGGAGCAGGCATCTCACTCTCTTTGAATCTTCTTTATCATGCTAAGAGGAGCAGGAAAAAGCAAAAAATTTCAGAATTGCACCTTGCAATGCGGAGAAATTACTGTTTGTGCATTTACAATATTCATTGATTTTTGCCATTGAAAAACATCCAGAAATGATTGAAGCTACTGACTGAATGAAAGGAGCTGGCATCTCACTCTCTTTGAATCTTCTTTATCATGCTAAGAGGAGCAGGAAAATGCAAGAAATTTCAGAATTGCACCTTGCAATGCGGAGAAATTACTGTTTGTGCATTTACAATATTCATTGATTTTTGCCATTGAAAAACATCCAGAAATGATTGAAGCTACTGACTGAATGAAAGGAGCTGGCATCTCACTCTCTTTGAATCTTCTTTATCATGCTAAGAGGAGCAGGAAAAAGCCAAAAATTTCAGAATTGCACCTTGCAATGCGGAGAAATTACTGTTTGTGCATTTACAATATTCATTGATTTTTGCCATTGAAAAACATCATGTTATTCATATACCAGAAATGATTGAAGCTACTGACTGAATGAAAGGAGCTGGCATCTCACTCTCTTTGAATATTCTTTATCATGCAAAGAGGAGCAGGAAAAAGCAAAAAATTTCAGAATTGCACCTTGCAATGCGGAGAAATTACTGTTTGTGCATTTACAATATTCATTGATTTTTGCCATTGAAAAACGTCCAGAAATGATTGAAGCTACTGACTGAATGAAAGGAGCTGGCATCTCACTCTCTTTGAATCTTCTTTATCATGCTAAGAGGAGCAGGAAAAAGCAAAAAATTTCAGAATTGCACCTTGCAATGCGGAGAAATTACTGTTTGTGCATTTACAATATTCATTGATTTTTGCCATTGAAAAACGTCCAGAAATGATTGAAGCTACTGACTGAATGAAAGGAGCTGGCATCTCACTCTCTTTGAATCTTCTTTATCATGCTAAGAGGAGCAGGAAAAAGCAAAAAATTTCAGAATTGCACCTTGCAATGCGGAGAAATTACTGTTTGTGCATTTACAATATTCATTGATTTTTGCCATTGAAAAACGTCCAGAAATGATTGAAGCTACTGACTGAATGAAAGGAGCTGGCATCTCACTCTCTTTGAATCTTCTTTATCATGCTAAGAGGAGCAGGAAAAAGCAAAAAATTTCAGAATTGCACCTTGCAATGCGGAGAAATTACTGTTTGTGCATTTACAATATTCATTAATTTTTGCCATTGAAAAACATCATGTTATTCATATCCCAGAAATGTTTGAAGCTACTGACTGAATGAAAGAAGCTGGCATCTCACTCTCTTTGAATCTTCTTTATCATGCTAAGAGGAGCAGGAAAAAGGAAAAAATTTCAGAATTGCACCTTGCAATGCGGAGAAATTACTGTTTGTGCATTTACAATATTCATTGATTTTTGCCATTGAAAAACGTCCAGAAATGATTGAAGCTACTGACTGAATGAAAGGAGCTGGCATCTCACTCTCTTTGAATCTTCTTTATCATGCTAAGAGGAGCAGGAAAAAGCAAAAAATTTCAGAATTGCACCTTGCAATGCGGAGAAATTACTGTTTGTGCATTTACAATATTCATTGATTTTTGCCATTGAAAAACATCATGTTATTCATATACCAGAAATGTTTGAAGCTACTGACTGAATGAAAGGAGCTGGCATCTCACTCTCTTTGAATCTTCTTTATCATGCTAAGAGGAGCAGGAAAAAGCAAAAAATTTCAGAATTGCACCTTGCAATGCGGAGAAATTACTGTTTGTGCATTTACAATATTCATTGATTTTTGCCATTGAAAAACGTCCAGAAATGATTGAAGCTACTGACTGAATGAAAGGAGCTGGCATCTCACTCTCTTTGAATCTTCTTTATCATGCTAAGAGGAGCAGGAAAATGCAAGAAATTTCAGAATTGCACCTTGCAATGCGGAGAAATTACTGTTTGTGCATTTACAATATTCATTGATTTTTGCCATTGAAAAACATCCAGAAATGATTGAAGCTACTGACTGAATGAAAGGAGCTGGCATCTCACTCTCTTTGAATCTTCTTTATCATGCTAAGAGGAGCAGGAAAAAGCCAAAAATTTCAGAATTGCACCTTGCAATGCGGAGAAATTACTGTTTGTGCATTTACAATATTCATTGATTTTTGCCATTGAAAAACATCATGTTATTCATATACCAGAAATGATTGAAGCTACTGACTGAATGAAAGGAGCTGGCATCTCACTCTCTTTGAATCTTCTTTATCATGCAAAGAGGAGCAGGAAAAAGCAAAAAATTTCAGAATTGCACCTTGCAATGCGGAGAAATTACTGTTTGTGCATTTACAATATTCATTGATTTTTGCCATTGAAAAACGTCCAGAAATGATTGAAGCTACTGACTGAATGAAAGGAGCTGGCATCTCACTCTCTTTGAATCTTCTTTATCATGCTAAGAGGAGCAGGAAAAAGCAAAAAATTTCAGAATTGCACCTTGCAATGCGGAGAAATTACTGTTTGTGCATTTACAATATTCACTGATTTTTGCCATTGAAAAACGTCCAGAAATGATTGAAGCAACTGACTGAATGAAAGGAGCTGGCATCTCACTCTCTTTGAATCTTCTTTATCATGCTAAGAGGAGCAGGAAAAAGCAAAAAATTTCAGAATTGCACCTTGCAATGCGGAGAAATTACTGTTTGTGCATTTACAATATTCATTGATTTTTGCCATTGAAAAACGTCCAGAAATAATTGAAGCTACTGACTGAATGAAAGGAGCTGGCATCTCACTCTCTTTGAATCTTCTTTATCATGCTAAGAGGAGCAGGAAAAAGCAAAAAATTTCAGAATTGCAACTTGCAATGCGGAGAAATTACTGTTTGTGCATTTACAATATTCATTGATTTTTGCCATTGAAAAACATCATGTTATTCATATACCAGAAATGATTGAAGCTACTGACTGAATGAAAGGAGCTGGCATCTCACTCTCTTTGAATCTTCTTTATCATGCTAAGAGGAGCAGGAAAAAGCAAAAAATTTCAGAATTGCACCTTGCAATGCGGAGAAATTACTGTTTGTGCATTTACAATATTCATTGATTTTTGCCATTGAAAAATGTCCAGAAATGATTGAAGCTGCTGACTGAATGAAAGGAGCTGGCATCTCACTCTCTTTGAATCTTCTTTATCATGCTAAGAGGAGCAGGAAAAAGCAAAAAATTTCAGAATTGCACCTTGCAATGCGGAGAAATTACTGTTTGTGCATTTACAATATTCATTGATTTTTGCCATTGAAAAACATCATGTTATTCATATACCAGAAATGATTGAAGCTACTGACTGAATGAAAGGAGCTGGCATCTCACTCTCTTTGAATCTTCTTTATCATGCTAAGAGGAGCAGAAAAAATCAAAAAATTTCAGAATTGCACCTTGCAATGCGGAGAAATTACTGTTTGTGCATTTACAATATTCATTGATTTTTGCCATTGAAAAACGTCCAGAAATGATTGAAGCTACTGACTGAATGAAAGGAGCTGGCATCTCACTCTCTTTGAATCTTCTTTATCATGCTAAGAGGAGCAGGAAAAAGCAAAAAATTTCAGAATTGCACCTTGCAATGCGGAGAAATTACTGTTTGTGCATTTACAATATTCATTGATTTTTGCCATTGAAAAACGTCCAGAAATGATTGAAGCTACTGACTGAATGAAAGGAGCTGGCATCTCACTCTCTTTGAATCTTCTTTATCATGCTAAGAGGAGCAGGAAAAAGCAAAAAATTTCAGAATTGCACCTTGCAATGCGGAGAAATTACTGTTTGTGCATTTACAATATTCATTGATTTTTGCCATTGAAAAACATCATGTTATTCATATACTAGAAATGTTTGAAGCTACTGACTGAATGAAAGGAGCTGGCATCTCACTCTCTTTGAATCTTCTTTATCATGCTAAGAAGAGCAGGAAAAAGCAAAAAATTTCAGAATTGCACCTTGCAATGCGGAGAAATTACTGTTTGTGCATTTACAATATTCATTGATTTTTGCCATTGAAAAACGTCCAGAAATGATTGAAGCTACTGACTGAATGAAAGGAGCTGGCATCTCACTCTCTTTGAATCTTCTTTATCATGCTAAGAGGAGCAGGAAAAAGCAAAAAATTTCAGAATTGCACCTTGCAATGCGGAGAAATTACTGTTTGTGCATTTACAATATTCATTGATTTTTGCCACTGAAAAACATCATGTTATTCATATACCAGAAATGATTGAAGCTACTGACTGAATGAAAGGAGCTGGCATCTCGCTCTCTTTGAATCTTCTTTATCATGCTAAGAGGAGCAGGAAAAAGCAAAAAATTTCAGAATTGCACCTTGCAATGCGGAGAAATTACTGTTTGTGCATTTACAATATTCATTGATTTTTGCCATTGAAAAACGTCCAGAAATGATTGAAGCTACTGACTGAATGAAAGGAGCTGGCATCTCACTCTCTTTGAATCTTCTTTATCATGCTAAGAGGAGCAGGAAAAAGCAAAAAATTTCAGAATTGCACCTTGCAATGTGGAGAAATTACTGTTTGTGCATTTACAATATTCATTGATTTTTGCCATTGAAAAACATCATGTTATTCATATACCAGAAATGATTGAAGCTACTGACTGAATGAAAGGAGCTGGCATCTCACTCTCTTTGAATCTTCTTTATCATGCTAAGAGGAGCAGGAAAAAGCAAAAAATTTCAGAATTGCACCTTGCAATGCGGAGAAATTACTGTTTGTGCATTTACAATATTCATTGATTTTTGCCATTGAAAAACGTCCAGAAATGATTGAAGCTACTGACTGAATGAAAGGAGCTGGCATCTCACTCTCTTTGAATCTTCTTTATCATGCTAAGAGGAGCAGGAAAAAGCAAAAAATTTCAGAATTGCACCTTGCAATGCGGAGAAATTACTGTTTGTGCTTTTACAATATTCATTGATTTTTGCCATTGAAAAACATCATGTTATTCATATACCAGAAATGTTTGAAGCTACTGACTGAATGAAAGGAGCTGGCATCTCACTCTCTTTGAATATTCTTTATCATGCTAAGAGGAGCAGGAAAAAGCAAAAAATTTCAGAATTGCACCTTGCAATGCGGAGAAATTACTGTTTGTGCATTTACAATATTCATTGATTTTTGCCATTGAAAAACGTCCAGAAATGATTGAAGCTACTGACTGAATGAAAGGAGCTGGCATCTCACTCTCTTTGAATCTTCTTTATCATGCTAAGAGGAGCAGGAAAAAGCAAAAAATTTCAGAATTGCACCTTGCAATGCGGAGAAATTACTGTTTGTGCATTTACAATATTCATTGATTTTTGCCATTGAAAAACGTCCAGAAATGATTGAAGCTACTGACTGAATGAAAGGAGCTGGCATCTCACTCTCTTTGAATCTTCTTTATCATGCTAAGAGGAGCAGGAAAAAGCAAAAAATTTCAGAATTGCAACTTGCAATGCGGAGAAATTACTGTTTGTGCATTTACAATATTCATTGATTTTTGCCATTGAAAAACATCATGTTATTCATATACCAGAAATGATTGAAGCTACTGACTGAATGAAAGGAGCTGGCATCTCACTCTCTTTGAATCTTCTTTATCATGCTAAGAGGAGCAGGAAAAAGCAAAAAATTTCAGAATTGCACCTTGCAATGCGGAGAAATTACTGTTTGTGCATTTACAATATTCATTGATTTTTGCCATTGAAAAACATCATGTTATTCATATACTAGAAATGTTTGAAGCTACTGACTGAATGAAAGGAGCTGGCATCTCACTCTCTTTGAATCTTCTTTATCATGCTAAGAAGAGCAGGAAAAAGCAAAAAATTTCAGAATTGCACCTTGCAATGCGGAGAAATTACTGTTTGTGCATTTACAATATTCATTGATTTTTGCCATTGAAAAACGTCCAGAAATGATTGAAGCTACTGACTGAATGAAAGGAGCTGGCATCTCACTCTCTTTGAATCTTCTTTATCATGCTAAGAGGAGCAGGAAAAAGCAAAAAATTTCAGAATTGCACCTTGCAATGCGGAGAAATTACTGTTTGTGCATTTACAATATTCATTGATTTTTGCCATTGAAAAACATCATGTTATTCATATACCAGAAATGATTGAAGCTACTGACTGAATGAAAGGAGCTGGCATCTCGCTCTCTTTGAATCTTCTTTATCATGCTAAGAGGAGCAGGAAAAAGCAAAAAATTTCAGAATTGCACCTTGCAATGCGGAGAAATTACTGTTTGTGCATTTACAATATTCATTGATTTTTGCCATTGAAAAACGTCCAGAAATGATTGAAGCTACTGACTGAATGAAAGGAGCTGGCATCTCACTCTCTTTGAATCTTCTTTATCATGCTAAGAGGAGCAGGAAAAAGCAAAAAATTTCAGAATTGCACCTTGCAATGTGGAGAAATTACTGTTTGTGCATTTACAATATTCATTGATTTTTGCCATTGAAAAACATCATGTTATTCATATACCAGAAATGATTGAAGCTACTGACTGAATGAAAGGAGCTGGCATCTCACTCTCTTTGAATCTTCTTTATCATGCTAAGAGGAGCAGGAAAAAGCAAAAAATTTCAGAATTGCACCTTGCAATGCGGAGAAATTACTGTTTGTGCATTTACAATATTCATTGATTTTTGCCATTGAAAAACGTCCAGAAATGATTGAAGCTACTGACTGAATGAAAGGAGCTGGCATCTCACTCTCTTTGAATCTTCTTTATCATGCTAAGAGGAGCAGGAAAAAGCAAAAAATTTCAGAATTGCACCTTGCAATGCGGAGAAATTACTGTTTGTGCTTTTACAATATTCATTGATTTTTGCCATTGAAAAACATCATGTTATTCATATACCAGAAATGTTTGAAGCTACTGACTGAATGAAAGGAGCTGGCATCTCACTCTCTTTGAATCTTCTTTATCATGCTAAGAGGAGCAGGAAAAAGCAAAAAATTTCAGAATTGCACCTTGCAATGCGGAGAAATTACTGTTTGTGCATTTACAATATTCATTTATTTTTGCCATTGAAAAACGTCCAGAAATGATTGAAGCTACTGACTGAATGAAAGGAGCTGGCATCTCACTCTCTTTGAATCTTCTTTATCATGCTAAGAGGAGCAGGAAAAAGCAAAAAATTTTAGAATTGCAACTTGCAATGCGGAGAAATTACTGTTTGTGCATTTACAATATTCATTGATTTTTGCCATTGAAAAACATCATGTTATTCATATACCAGAAATGATTGAAGCTACTGACTGAATGAAAGGAGCTGGCATCTCACTCTCTTTGAATCTTCTTTATCATGCTAAGAGGAGCAGGAAAAAGCAAAAAATTTCAGAATTGCACCTTGCAATGCGGAGAAATTACTGTTTGTGCATTTACAATATTCATTGATTTTTGCCATTGAAAAACGTCCAGAAATGATTGAAGCTACTGACTGAATGAAAGGAGCTGGCATCTCACTCTCTTTGAATCTTCTTTATCATGCTAAGAGGAGCAGGAAAATGCAAGAAATTTCAGAATTGCACCTTGCAATGCGGAGAAATTACTGTTTGTGCATTTACAATATTCATTGATTTTTGCCATTGAAAAACATCCAGAAATGATTGAAGCTACTGACTGAATGAAAGGAGCTGGCATCTCACTCTCTTTGAATCTTCTTTATCATGCTAAGAGGAGCAGGAAAAAGCCAAAAATTTCAGAATTGCACCTTGCAATGCGGAGAAATTACTGTTTGTGCATTTACAATATTCATTGATTTTTGCCATTGAAAAACATCATGTTATTCATATACCAGAAATGATTGAAGCTACTGACTGAATGAAAGGAGCTGGCATCTCACTCTCTTTGAATCTTCTTTATCATGCAAAGAGGAGCAGGAAAAAGCAAAAAATTTCAGAATTGCACCTTGCAATGCGGAGAAATTACTGTTTGTGCATTTACAATATACATTGATTTTTGCCATTGAAAAACGTCCAGAAATGATTGAAGCTACTGACTGAATGAAAGGAGCTGGCATCTCACTCTCTTTGAATCTTCTTTATCATGCTAAGAGGAGCAGGAAAAAGCAAAAAATTTCAGAATTGCACCTTGCAATGCGGAGAAATTACTGTTTGTGCATTTACAATATTCACTGATTTTTGCCATTGAAAAACGTCCAGAAATGATTGAAGCAACTGACTGAATGAAAGGAGCTGGCATCTCACTCTCTTTGAATCTTCTTTATCATGCTAAGAGGAGCAGGAAAAAGCAAAAAATTTCAGAATTGCACCTTGCAATGCGGAGAAATTACTGTTTGTGCATTTACAATATTCATTGATTTTTGCCATTGAAAAACGTCCAGAAATAATTGAAGCTACTGACTGAATGAAAGGAGCTGGCATCTCACTCTCTTTGAATCTTCTTTATCATGCTAAGAGGAGCAGGAAAAAGCAAAAAATTTCAGAATTGCAACTTGCAATGCGGAGAAATTACTGTTTGTGCATTTACAATATTCATTGATTTTTGCCATTGAAAAACATCATGTTATTCATATACCAGAAATGATTGAAGCTAGTGACTGAATGAAAGGAGCTGGCATCTCACTCTCTTTGAATCTTCTTTATCATGCTAAGAGGAGCAGGAAAAAGCAAAAAATTTCAGAATTGCACCTTGCAATGCGGAGAAATTACTGTTTGTGCATTTACAATATTCATTGATTTTTGCCATTGAAAAACATCCAGAAATGATTGAAGCTACTGACTGAATGAAAGGAGCTGGCATCTCACTCTCTTTGAATGTTCTTTATCATGCTAAGAGGAGCAGGAAAAAGCAAAAAATTTCAGAATTGCACCTTGCAATGCGGAGAAATTACTGTTTGTGCTTTTACAATATTCATTGATTTTTGCCATTGAAAAACATCATGTTATTCATATACCAGAAATGTTTGAAGCTACTGACTGAATGAAAGGAGCTGGCATCTCACTCTCTTTGAATCTTCTTTATCATGCTAAGAGGAGCAGGAAAAAGCAAAAAATTTCAGAATTGCACCTTGCAATGCGGAGAAATTACTGTTTGTGCATTTACAATATTCATTGATTTTTGCCATTGAAAAATGTCCAGAAATGATTGAAGCTGCTGACTGAATGAAAGGAGCTGGCATCTCACTCTCTTTGAATCTTCTTTATCATGCTAAGAGGAGCAGGAAAAAGCAAAAAATTTCAGAATTGCACCTTGCAATGCGGAGAAATTACTGTTTGTGCATTTACAATATTCATTGATTTTTGCCATTGAAAAACATCATGTTATTCATATACCAGAAATGATTGAAGCTACTGACTGAATGAAAGGAGCTGGCATCTCACTCTCTTTGAATCTTCTTTATCATGCTAAGAGGAGCAGGAAAAAGCAAAAAATTTCAGAATTGCACCTTGCAATGCGGAGAAATTACTGTTTGTGCATTTACAATATTCATTGATTTTTGCCATTGAAAAACGTCCAGAAATGATTGAAGCTACTGACTGAATGAAAGGAGCTGGCATCTCACTCTCTTTGAATCTTCTTTATCATGCTAAGAGGAGCAGGAAAAAGCAAAAAATTTCAGAATTGCACCTTGCAATGCGGAGAAATTACTGTTTGTGCATTTACAATATTCATTGATTTTTGCCATTGAAAAACGTCCAGAAATGATTGAAGCTACTGACTGAATGAAAGGAGCTGGCATCTCACTCTCTTTGAATCTTCTTTATCATGCTAAGAGGAGCAGGAAAAAGCAAAAAATTTCAGAATTGCACCTTGCAATGCGGAGAAATTACAGTTTGTGCATTTACAATATTCATTGATTTTTGCCATTGAAAAACATCATGTTATTCATATACCAGAAATGTTTGAAGCTACTGACTGAATGAAAGGAGCTGGCATCTCACTCTCTTTGAATCTTCTTTATCATGCTAAGAGGAGCAGGAAAAAGCAAAAAATTTCAGAATTGCACCTTGCAATGCGGAGAAATTACTGTTTGTGCATTTACAATATTCATTGACTTTTGCCATTGAAAAACGTCCAGAAATGATTGAAGCTACTGACTGAATGAAAGGAGCTGGCATCTCACTCTCTTTGAATCTTCTTTATCATGCTAAGAGGAGCAGGAAAAAGCAAAAAATTTCAGAATTGCACCTTGCAATGCGGAGAAATTACTGTTTGTGCATTTACAATATTCATTGATTTTTGCCATTGAAAAACATCATGTTATTCATATACCAGAAATGATTGAAGCTACTGACTGAATGAAAGGAGCTGGCATCTCGCTCTCTTTGAATCTTCTTTATCATGCTAAGAGGAGCAGGAAAAAGCAAAAAATTTCAGAATTGCACCTTGCAATGCGGAGAAATTACTGTTTGTGCATTTACAATATTCATTGATTTTTGCCATTGAAAAACGTCCAGAAATGATTGAAGCTACTGACTGAATGAAAGGAGCTGGCATCTCACTCTCTTTGAATCTTCTTTATCATGCTAAGAGGAGCAGGAAAAAGCAAAAAATTTCAGAATTGCACCTTGCAATGTGGAGAAATTACTGTTTGTGCATTTACAATATTCATTGATTTTTGCCATTGAAAAACATCATGTTATTCATATACCAGAAATGATTGAAGCTACTGACTGAATGAAAGGAGCTGGCATCTCACTCTCTTTGAATCTTCTTTATCATGCTAAGAGGAGCAGGAAAAAGCAAAAAATTTCAGAATTGCACCTTGCAATGCGGAGAAATTACTGTTTGTGCATTTACAATATTCATTGATTTTTGCCATTGAAAAACGTCCAGAAATGATTGAAGCTACTGACTGAATGAAAGGAGCTGGCATCTCACTCTCTTTGAATCTTCTTTATCATGCTAAGAGGAGCAGGAAAAAGCAAAATTTTCAGAATTGCACCTTGCAATGCGGAGAAATTACTGTTTGTGCTTTTACAATATTCATTGATTTTTGCCATTGAAAAACATCATGTTATTCATATACCAGAAATGTTTGAAGCTACTGACTGAATGAAAGGAGCTGGCATCTCACTCTCTTTGAATCTTCTTTATCATGCTAAGAGGAGCAGGAAAAAGCAAAAAATTTCAGAATTGCACCTTGCAATGCGGAGAAATTACTGTTTGTGCATTTACAATATTCATTGATTTTTGCCATTGAAAAACGTCCAGAGATGATTGAAGCTACTGACTGAATGAAAGGAGCTGGCATCTCACTCTCTTTGAATCTTCTTTATCATGCTAAGAGGAGCAGGAAAAAGCAAAAAATTTCAGAATTGCACCTTGCAATGCGGAGAAATTACTGTTTGTGCATTTACAATATTCATTGATTTTTGCCATTGAAAAACGTCCAGAAATGATTGAAGCTACTGACTGAATGAAAGGAGCTGGCATCTCACTCTCTTTGAATCTTCTTTATCATGCTAAGAGGAGCAGGAAAAAGCAAAAAATTTCAGAATTGCAACTTGCAATGCGGAGAAATTACTGTTTGTGCATTTACAATATTCATTGATTTTTGCCATTGAAAAACATCATGTTATTCATATACCAGAAATGATTGAAGCTACTGACTGAATGAAAGGAGCTGGCATCTCACTCTCTTTGAATCTTCTTTATCATGCTAAGAGGAGCAGGACAAAGCAAAAAATTTCAGAATTGCACCTTGCAATGTGGAGAAATTACTGTTTGTGCATTTACAATATTCATTGATTTTTGCCATTGAAAAACGTCCAGAAATGATTGAAGCTACTGACTGAATGAAAGGAGCTGGCATCTCACTCTCTTTGAATCTTCTTTATCATGCTAAGAGGAGCAGGAAAAAGCAAAAAATTTCAGAATTGCACCTTGCAATGCGGAGAAATTACTGTTTGTGCATTTACAATATTCATTAATTTTTGCCATTGAAAAACATCATGTTATTCATATCCCAGAAATGTTTGAAGCTACTGACTGAATGAAAGAAGCTGGCATCTCATTCTCTTTGAATCTTCTTTATCATGCTAAGAGGAGCAGGAAAAAGCAAAAAATTTCAGAATTGCACCTTGCAATGCGGAGAAATTACTGTTTGTGCATTTACAATCTTCATTGATTTTTGCCATTGAAAAACGTCCAGAAATGATTGAAGCTACTGACTGAATGAAAGGAGCTGGCATCTCACTCTCTTTGAATCTTCTTTATCATGCTAAGAGGAGCAGGAAAAAGCAAAAAATTTCAGAATTGCAACTTGCAATGCGGAGAAATTACTGTTTGTGCATTTACAATATTCATTGATTTTTGCCATTGAAAAACATCATGTTATTCATATACCAGAAATGTTTGAAGCTACTGACTGAATGAAAGGAGCTGGCATCTCACTCTCTTTGAATCTTCTTTATCATGCTAAGAGGAGCAGGAAAAAGCAAAAAATTTCAGAATTGCACCTTGCAATGCGGAGAAATTACTGTTTGTGCATTTACAATATTCATTGATTTTTGCCATTGAAAAACGTCCAGAAATGATTGAAGCTACTGACTGAATGAAAGGAGCTGGCATCTCACTCTCTTTGAATCTTCTTTATCATGCTAAGAGGAGCAGGAAAAAGCAAAAAATTTCAGAATTGCACCTTGCAATGCGGAGAAATTACTGTTTGTGCATTTACAATATTCATTGATTTTTGCCATTGAAAAACGTCCAGAAATGATTGAAGCTACTGACTGAATGAAAGGAGCTGGCATCTCACTCTCTTTGAATCTTCTTTATCATGCTAAGAGGAGCAGGAAAAAGCAAAAAATTTCAGAATTGCAACTTGCAATGCGGAGAAATTACTGTTTGTGCATTTACAATATTCATTGATTTTTGCCATTGAAAAACGTCCAGAGATGATTGAAGCTACTGACTGAATGAAAGGAGCTGGCATCTCACTCTCTTTGAATCTTCTTTATCATGCTAAGAGGAGCAGGAAAAAGCAAAAAATTTCAGAATTGCACCTTGCAATGCGGAGAAATTACTGTTTGTGCATTTACAATATTCATTGATTTTTGCCATTGAAAAACGTCCAGAAATGATTGAAGCTACTGACTGAATGAAAGGAGCTGGCATCTCACTCTCTTTGAATCTTCTTTATCATGCTAAGAGGAGCAGGAAAAAGCAAAAAATTTCAGAATTGCAACTTGCAATGCGGAGAAATTACTGTTTGTGCATTTACAATATTCATTGATTTTTGCCATTGAAAAACATCATGTTATTCATATACCAGAAATGATTGAAGCTACTGACTGAATGAAAGGAGCTGGCATCTCACTCTCTTTGAATCTTCTTTATCATGCTAAGAGGAGCAGGAAAAAGCAAAAAATTTCAGAATTGCACCTTGCAATGTGGAGAAATTACTGTTTGTGCATTTACAATATTCATTGATTTTTGCCATTGAAAAACGTCCAGAAATGATTGAAGCTACTGACTGAATGAAAGGAGCTGGCATCTCACTCTCTTTGAATCTTCTTTATCATGCTAAGAGGAGCAGGAAAAAGCAAAAAATTTCAGAATTGCACCTTGCAATGCGGAGAAATTACTGTTTGTGCATTTACAATATTCATTGATTTTTGCCATTGAAAAACGTCCAGAAATGATTGAAGCTACTGACTGAATGAAAGGAGCTGGCATCTCACTCTCTTTGAATCCTCTTTATCATGCTAAGAGGAGCAGGAAAAAGCAAAAAATTTCAGAAATGCACCTTGCAATGCGGAGAAATTACTGTTTGTGCATTTACAATATTCATTAATTTTTGCCATTGAAAAACATCATGTTATTCATATCCCAGAAATGTTTGAAGCTACTGACTGAATGAAAGAAGCTGGCATCTCACTCTCTTTGAATCTTCTTTATCATGCTAAGAGGAGCAGGAAAAAGCAAAAAATTTCAGAATTGCACCTTGCAATGCGGAGAAATTACTGTTTGTGCATTTACAATCTTCTTTGATTTTTGCCATTGAAAAACGTCCAGAAATGATTGAAGCTACTGACTGAATGAAAGGAGCTGGCATCTCACTCTCTTTGAATCTTCTTTATCATGCTAAGAGGAGCAGGAAAAAGCAAAAAATTTCAGAATTGCACCTTGCAATGCGGAGAAATTACTGTTTGTGCATTTACAATATTCATTGATTTTTGCCATTGAAAAACATCATGTTATTCATATACCAGAAATGTTTGAAGCTACTGACTGAATGAAAGGAGCTGGCATCTCACTCTCTTTGAATCTTCTTTATCATGCTAAGAGGAGCAGGAAAAAGCAAAAAATTTCAGAATTGCACCTTGCAATGCGGAGAAATTACTGTTTGTGCATTTACAATATTCATTGATTTTTGCCATTGAAAAACGTCCAGAAATGATTGAAGCTACTGACTGAATGAAAGGAGCTGGCATCTCACTCTCTTTGAATCTTCTTTATCATGCTAAGAGGAGCAGGAAAAAGCAAAAAATTTCAGAATTGCACCTTGCAATGCGGAGAAATTACTGTTTGTGCATTTACAATATTCATTGATTTTTGCCATTGAAAAACGTCCAGAAATGATTGAAGCTACTGACTGAATGAAAGGAGCTGGCATCTCACTCTCTTTGAATCTTCTTTATCATGCTAAGAGGAGCAGGAAAAAGCAAAAAATTTCAGAATTGCAACTTGCAATGCGGAGAAATTACTGTTTGTGCATTTACAATATTCATTGATTTTTGCCATTGAAAAACATCATGTTATTCATATACCAGAAATGATTGAAGCTACTGACTGAATGAAAGGAGCTGGCATCTCACTCTCTTTGAATCTTCTTTATCATGCTAAGAGGAGCAGGAAAAAGCAAAAAATTTCAGAATTGCAACTTGCAATGCGGAGAAATTACTGTTTGTGCATTTACAATATTCATTGATTTTTGCCATTGAAAAACATCATGTTATTCATATACCAGAAATGATTGAAGCTACTGACTGAATGAAAGGAGCTGGCATCTCACTCTCTTTGAATCTTCTTTATCATGCTAAGAGGAGCAGGAAAAAGCAAAAAATTTCAGAATTGCACCTTGCAATGTGGAGAAATTACTGTTTGTGCATTTACAATATTCATTGATTTTTGCCATTGAAAACGTCCAGAAATGATTGAAGCTACTGACTGAATGAAAGGAGCTGGCATCTCACTCTCTTTGAATCTTCTTTATCATGCTAAGAGGAGCAGGAAAAAGCAAAAAATTTCAGAATTGCACCTTGCAATGCGGAGAAATTACTGTTTGTGCATTTACAATATTCATTGATTTTTGCCATTGAAAAACGTCCAGAAATGATTGAAGCTACTGACTGAATAAAAGGAGCTGGCATCTCACTCTCTTTGAATCTTCTTTATCATGCTAAGAGGAGCAGGAAAAAGCAAAAAATTTCAGAATTGCACCTTGCAATGCGGAGAAATTACTGTTTGTGCATTTACAATATTCATTAATTTTTGCCATTGAAAAACATCATGTTATTCATATCCCAGAAATGTTTGAAGCTACTGACTGAATGAAAGAAGATGGCATCTCACTCTCTTTGAATCTTCTTTATCATGCTAAGAGGAGCAGGAAAAAGCAAAAAATTTCAGAATTGCACCTTGCAATGCGGAGAAATTACTGTTTGTGCATTTACAATATTCATTGATTTTTGCCATTGAAAAACGTCCAGAAATGATTGAAGCTACTGACTGAATGAAAGGAGCTGGCATCTCACTCTCTTTGAATCTTCTTTATCATGCTAAGAGGAGCAGGAAAAAGCAAAAAATTTCAGAATTGCACCTTGCAATGCGGAGAAATTACTGTTTGTGCATTTACAATATTCATTGATTTTTGCCATTGAAAAACATCATGTTATTCATATACCAGAAATGTTTGAAGCTACTGACTGAATGAAAGGAGCTGGCATCTCACTCTCTTTGAATCTTCTTTATCATGCTAAGAGGAGCAGGAAAAAGCAAAAAATTTCAGAATTGCACCTTGCAATGCGGAGAAATTACTGTTTGTGCATTTACAATATTCATTGATTTTTGCCATTGAAAAACGTCCAGAAATGATTGAAGCTACTGACTGAATGAAAGGAGCTGGCATCTCACTCTCTTTGAATCTTCTTTATCATGCTAAGAGGAGCAGGAAAAAGCAAAAAATTTCAGAATTGCACCTTGCAATGCGGAGAAATTACTGTTTGTGCATTTACAATATTCATTGATTTTTGCCATTGAAAAACGTCCAGAAATGATTGAAGCTACTGACTGAATGAAAGGAGCTGGCATCTCACTCTCTTTGAATCTTCTTTATCATGCTAAGAGGAGCAGGAAAAAGCAAAAAATTTCAGAATTGCAACTTGCAATGCGGAGAAATTACTGTTTGTGCATTTACAATATTCATTGATTTTTGCCATTGAAAAACATCATGTTATTCATATACCAGAAATGATTGAAGCTACTGACTGAATGAAAGGAGCTGGCATCTCACTCTCTTTGAATCTTCTTTATCATGCTAAGAGGAGCAGGAAAAAGCAAAAAATTTCAGAATTGCACCTTGCAATGCGGAGAAATTACTGTTTGTGCATTTACAATATTCATTGATTTTTGCCATTGAAAAACGTCCAGAAATGATTGAAGCTACTGACTGAATGAAAGGAGCTGGCATCTCACTCTCTTTGAATCTTCTTTATCATGCTAAGAGGAGCAGGAAAAAGCAAAAAATTTCAGAATTGCACCTTGCAATGCGGAGAAATTACTGTTTGTGCATTTACAATATTCATTGATTTTTGCCATTGAAAAACATCATGTTATTCATATACCAGAAATGTTTGAAGCTACTGACTGAATGAAAGGAGCTGGCATCTCACTCTCTTTGAATCTTCTTTATCATGCTAAGAGGAGCAGGAAAAAGCAAAAAATTTCAGAATTGCACCTTGCAATGCGGAGAAATTACTGTTTGTGCATTTACAATATTCATTGATTTTTGCCATTGAAAAACGTCCAGAAATGATTGAAGCTACTGACTGAATGAAAGGAGCTGGCATCTCACTCTCTTTGAATCTTCTTTATCATGCTAAGAGGAGCAGGAAAAAGCAAAAAATTTCAGAATTGCACCTTGCAATGCGGAGAAATTACTGTTTGTGCATTTACAATATTCATTGATTTTTGCCATTGAAAAACGTCCAGAAATGATTGAAGCTACTGACTGAATGAAAGGAGCTGGCATCTCACTCTCTTTGAATCTTCTTTATCATGCTAAGAGGAGCAGGAAAAAGCAAAAAATTTCAGAATTGCAACTTGCAATGCGGAGAAATTACTGTTTGTGCATTTACAATATTCATTGATTTTTGCCATTGAAAAACATCATGTTATTCATATACCAGAAATGATTGAAGCTACTGACTGAATGAAAGGAGCTGGCATCTCACTCTCTTTGAATCTTCTTTATCATGCTAAGAGGAGCAGGAAAAAGCAAAAAATTTCAGAATTGCACCTTGCAATGCGGAGAAATTACTGTTTGTGCATTTACAATATTCATTGATTTTTGCCATTGAAAAACGTCCAGAAATGATTGAAGCTACTGACTGAATGAAAGGAGCTGGCATCTCACTCTCTTTGAATCTTCTTTATCATGCTAAGAGGAGCAGGAAAAAGCAAAAAATTTCAGAATTGCACCTTGCAATGCGGAGAAATTACTGTTTGTGCATTTACAATATTCATTGATTTTTGCCATTGAAAAACGTCCAGAAATGATTGAAGCTACTGACTGAATGAAAGGAGCTGGCATCTCACTCTCTTTGAATCTTCTTTATCATGCTAAGAGGAGCAGGAAAAAGCAAAAAATTTCAGAATTGCACCTTGCAATGCGGAGAAATTACTGTTTGTGCATTTACAATATTCATTAATTTTTGCCATTGAAAAACATCATGTTATTCATATCCCAGAAATGTTTGAAGCTACTGAATGAATGAAAGAAGCTGGCATCTCACTCTCTTTGAATCTTCTTTATCATGCTAAGAGGAGCAGGAAAAAGCAAAAAATTTCAGAATTGCACCTTGCAATGCGGAGAAATTACTGTTTGTGCATTTACAATATTCATTGATTTTTGCCATTGAAAAACGTCCAGAAATGATTGAAGCTACTGACTGAATGAAAGGAGCTGGCATCTCACTCTCTTTGAATCTTCTTTATCATGCTAAGAGGAGCAGGAAAAAGCAAAAAATTTCAGAATTGCACCTTGCAATGCGGAGAAATTACTGTTTGTGCATTTACAATATTCATTGATTTTTGCCATTGAAAAACATCATGTTATTCATATACCAGAAATGTTTGAAGCTACTGACTGAATGAAAGGAGCTGGCATCTCACTCTCTTTGAATCTTCTTTATCATGCTAAGAGGAGCAGGAAAAAGCAAAAAATTTCAGAATTGCACCTTGCAATGCGGAGAAATTACTGTTTGTGCATTTACAATATTCATTGATTTTTGCCATTGAAAAACATCCAGAAATGATTGAAGCTACTGACTGAATGAAAGGAGCTGGCATCTCACTCTCTTTGAATCTTCTTTATCATGCAAAGAGGAGCAGGAAAAAGCAAAAAATTTCAGAATTGCACCTTGCAATGCGGAGAAATTACTGTTTGTGCATTTACAATATTCATTGATTTTTGCCATTGAAAAACGTCCAGAAATGATTGAAGCTACTGACTGAATGAAAGGAGCTGGCATCTCACTCTCTTTGAATCTTCTTTATCATGCTAAGAGGAGCAGGAAAAAGCAAAAAATTTCAGAATTGCAACTTGCAATGCGGAGAAATTACTGTTTGTGCATTTACAATATTCATTGATTTTTGCCATTGAAAAACATCATGTTATTCATATACCAGAAATGATTGAAGCTACTGACTGAATGAAAGGAGCTGGCATCTCACTCTCTTTGAATCTTCTTTATCATGCTAAGAGGAGCAGGAAAAAGCAAAAAATTTCAGAATTGCACCTTGCAATGTGGAGAAATTACTGTTTGTGCATTTACAATATTCATTGATTTTTGCCATTGAAAACGTCCAGAAATGATTGAAGCTACTGACTGAATGAAAGGAGCTGGCATCTCACTCTCTTTGAATCTTCTTTATCATGCTAAGAGGAGCAGGAAAAAGCAAAAAATTTCAGAATTGCACCTTGCAATGCGGAGAAATTACTGTTTGTGCATTTACAATATTCATTGATTTTTGCCATTGAAAAACGTCCAGAAATGATTGAAGCTACTGACTGAATAAAAGGAGCTGGCATCTCACTCTCTTTGAATCTTCTTTATCATGCTAAGAGGAGCAGGAAAAAGCAAAAAATTTCAGAATTGCACCTTGCAATGCGGAGAAATTACTGTTTGTGCATTTACAATATTCATTAATTTTTGCCATTGAAAAACATCATGTTATTCATATCCCAGAAATGTTTGAAGCTACTGACTGAATGAAAGAAGATGGCATCTCACTCTCTTTGAATCTTCTTTATCATGCTAAGAGGAGCAGGAAAAAGCAAAAAATTTCAGAATTGCACCTTGCAATGCGGAGAAATTACTGTTTGTGCATTTACAATATTCATTGATTTTTGCCATTGAAAAACGTCCAGAAATGATTGAAGCTACTGACTGAATGAAAGGAGCTGGCATCTCACTCTCTTTGAATCTTCTTTATCATGCTAAGAGGAGCAGGAAAAAGCAAAAAATTTCAGAATTGCACCTTGCAATGCGGAGAAATTACTGTTTGTGCATTTACAATATTCATTGATTTTTGCCATTGAAAAACATCATGTTATTCATATACCAGAAATGTTTGAAGCTACTGACTGAATGAAAGGAGCTGGCATCTCACTCTCTTTGAATCTTCTTTATCATGCTAAGAGGAGCAGGAAAAAGCAAAAAATTTCAGAATTGCACCTTGCAATGCGGAGAAATTACTGTTTGTGCATTTACAATATTCATTGATTTTTGCCATTGAAAAACGTCCAGAAATGATTGAAGCTACTGACTGAATGAAAGGAGCTGGCATCTCACTCTCTTTGAATCTTCTTTATCATGCTAAGAGGAGCAGGAAAAAGCAAAAAATTTCAGAATTGCACCTTGCAATGCGGAGAAATTACTGTTTGTGCATTTACAATATTCATTGATTTTTGCCATTGAAAAACGTCCAGAAATGATTGAAGCTACTGACTGAATGAAAGGAGCTGGCATCTCACTCTCTTTGAATCTTCTTTATCATGCTAAGAGGAGCAGGAAAAAGCAAAAAATTTCAGAATTGCAACTTGCAATGCGGAGAAATTACTGTTTGTGCATTTACAATATTCATTGATTTTTGCCATTGAAAAACATCATGTTATTCATATACCAGAAATGATTGAAGCTACTGACTGAATGAAAGGAGCTGGCATCTCACTCTCTTTGATTCTTCTTTATCATGCTAAGAGGAGCAGGAAAAAGCAAAAAATTTCAGAATTGCACCTTGCAATGCGGAGAAATTACTGTTTGTGCATTTACAATATTCATTGATTTTTGCCATTGAAAAACGTCCAGAAATGATTGAAGCTACTGACTGAATGAAAGGAGCTGGCATCTCACTCTCTTTGAATCTTCTTTATCATGCTAAGAGGAGCAGGAAAAAGCAAAAAATTTCAGAATTGCACCTTGCAATGCGGAGAAATTACTGTTTGTGCATTTACAATATTCATTGATTTTTGCCATTGAAAAACATCATGTTATTCATATACCAGAAATGTTTGAAGCTACTGACTGAATGAAAGGAGCTGGCATCTCACTCTCTTTGAATCTTCTTTATCATGCTAAGAGGAGCAGGAAAAAGCAAAAAATTTCAGAATTGCACCTTGCAATGCGGAGAAATTACTGTTTGTGCATTTACAATATTCATTGATTTTTGCCATTGAAAAACGTCCAGAAATGATTGAAGCTACTGACTGAATGAAAGGAGCTGGCATCTCACTCTCTTTGAATCTTCTTTATCATGCTAAGAGGAGCAGGAAAAAGCAAAAAATTTCAGAATTGCACCTTGCAATGCGGAGAAATTACTGTTTGTGCATTTACAATATTCATTGATTTTTGCCATTGAAAAACGTCCAGAAATGATTGAAGCTACTGACTGAATGAAAGGAGCTGGCATCTCACTCTCTTTGAATCTTCTTTATCATGCTAAGAGGAGCAGGAAAAAGCAAAAAATTTCAGAATTGCAACTTGCAATGCGGAGAAATTACTGTTTGTGCATTTACAATATTCATTGATTTTTGCCATTGAAAAACATCATGTTATTCATATACCAGAAATGATTGAAGCTACTGACTGAATGAAAGGAGCTGGCATCTCACTCTCTTTGAATCTTCTTTATCATGCTAAGAGGAGCAGGAAAAAGCAAAAAATTTCAGAATTGCACCTTGCAATGCGGAGAAATTACTGTTTGTGCATTTACAATATTCATTGATTTTTGCCATTGAAAAACGTCCAGAAATGATTGAAGCTACTGACTGAATGAAAGGAGCTGGCATCTCACTCTCTTTGAATCTTCTTTATCATGCTAAGAGGAGCAGGAAAAAGCAAAAAATTTCAGAATTGCACCTTGCAATGCGGAGAAATTACTGTTTGTGCATTTACAATATTCATTGATTTTTGCCATTGAAAAACGTCCAGAAATGATTGAAGCTACTGACTGAATGAAAGGAGCTGGCATCTCACTCTCTTTGAATCTTCTTTATCATGCTAAGAGGAGCAGGAAAAAGCAAAAAATTTCAGAATTGCACCTTGCAATGCGGAGAAATTACTGTTTGTGCATTTACAATATTCATTAATTTTTGCCATTGAAAAACATCATGTTATTCATATCCCAGAAATGTTTGAAGCTACTGAATGAATGAAAGAAGCTGGCATCTCACTCTCTTTGAATCTTCTTTATCATGCTAAGAGGAGCAGGAAAAAGCAAAAAATTTCAGAATTGCACCTTGCAATGCGGAGAAATTACTGTTTGTGCATTTACAATATTCATTGATTTTTGCCATTGAAAAACGTCCAGAAATGATTGAAGCTACTGACTGAATGAAAGGAGCTGGCATCTCACTCTCTTTGAATCTTCTTTATCATGCTAAGAGGAGCAGGAAAAAGCAAAAAATTTCAGAATTGCACCTTGCAATGCGGAGAAATTACTGTTTGTGCATTTACAATATTCATTGATTTTTGCCATTGAAAAACATCATGTTATTCATATACCAGAAATGTTTGAAGCTACTGACTGAATGAAAGGAGCTGGCATCTCACTCTCTTTGAATCTTCTTTATCATGCTAAGAGGAGCAGGAAAAAGCAAAAAATTTCAGAATTGCACCTTGCAATGCGGAGAAATTACTGTTTGTGCATTTACAATATTCATTGATTTTTGCCATTGAAAAACATCCAGAAATGATTGAAGCTACTGACTGAATGAAAGGAGCTGGCATCTCACTCTCTTTGAATCTTCTTTATCATGCAAAGAGGAGCAGGAAAAAGCAAAAAATTTCAGAATTGCACCTTGCAATGCGGAGAAATTACTGTTTGTGCATTTACAATATTCATTGATTTTTGCCATTGAAAAACGTCCAGAAATGATTGAAGCTACTGACTGAATGAAAGGAGCTGGCATCTCACTCTCTTTGAATCTTCTTTATCATGCTAAGAGGAGCAGGAAAAAGCAAAAAATTTCAGAATTGCACCTTGCAATGCGGAGAAATTACTGTTTGTGCATTTACAATATTCATTGATTTTTGCCATTGAAAAACGTCCAGAAATGATTGAAGCAACTGACTGAATGAAAGGAGCTGGCATCTCACTCTCTTTGAATCTTCTTTATCATGCTAAGAGGAGCAGGAAAAAGCAAAAAATTTCAGAATTGCACCTTGCAATGCGGAGAAATTACTGTTTGTGCATTTACAATATTCATTGATTTTTGCCATTGAAAAACGTCCAGAAATAATTGAAGCTACTGACTGAATGAAAGGAGCTGGCATCTCACTCTCTTTGAATCTTCTTTATCATGCTAAGAGGAGCAGGAAAAAGCAAAAAATTTCAGAATTGCAACTTGCAATGCGGAGAAATTACTGTTTGTGCATTTACAATATTCATTGATTTTTGCCATTGAAAAACATCATGTTATTCATATACCAGAAATGATTGAAGCTACTGACTGAATGAAAGGAGCTGGCATCTCACTCTCTTTGAATCTTCTTTATCATGCTAAGAGGAGCAGGAAAAAGCAAAAAATTTCAGAATTGCACCTTGCAATGCGGAGAAATTACTGTTTGTGCATTTACAATATTCATTGATTTTTGCCATTGAAAAACGTCCAGAAATGATTGAAGCTACTGACTGAATGAAAGGAGCTGGCATCTCACTCTCTTTGAATCTTCTTTATCATGCTAAGAGGAGCAGGAAAAAGCAAAAAATTTCAGAATTGCACCTTGCAATGCGGAGAAATTACTGTTTGTGCTTTTACAATATTCATTGATTTTTGCCATTGAAAAACATCATGTTATTCATATACCAGAAATGTTTGAAGCTACTGACTGAATGAAAGGAGCTGGCATCTCACTCTCTTTGAATCTTCTTTATCATGCTAAGAGGAGCAGGAAAAAGCAAAAAATTTCAGAATTGCACCTTGCAATGCGGAGAAATTACTGTTTGTGCATTTACAATATTCATTGATTTTTGCCATTGAAAAATGTCCAGAAATGATTGAAGCTGCTGACTGAATGAAAGGAGCTGGCATCTCACTCTCTTTGAATCTTCTTTATCATGCTAAGAGGAGCAGGAAAAAGCAAAAAATTTCAGAATTGCACCTTGCAATGCGGAGAAATTACTGTTTGTGCATTTACAATATTCATTGATTTTTGCCATTGAAAAACATCATGTTATTCATATACCAGAAATGATTGAAGCTACTGACTGAATGAAAGGAGCTGGCATCTCACTCTCTTTGAATCTTCTTTATCATGCTAAGAGGAGCAGGAAAAAGCAAAAAATTTCAGAATTGCACCTTGCAATGCGGAGAAATTACTGTTTGTGCATTTACAATATTCATTGATTTTTGCCATTGAAAAACGTCCAGAAATGATTGAAGCTACTGACTGAATGAAAGGAGCTGGCATCTCACTCTCTTTGAATCTTCTTTATCATGCTAAGAGGAGCAGGAAAAAGCAAAAAATTTCAGAATTGCACCTTGCAATGCGGAGAAATTACTGTTTGTGCATTTACAATATTCATTGATTTTTGCCATTGAAAAACGTCCAGAAATGATTGAAGCTACTGACTGAATGAAAGGAGCTGGCATCTCACTCTCTTTGAATCTTCTTTATCATGCTAAGAGGAGCAGGAAAAAGCAAAAAATTTCAGAATTGCACCTTGCAATGCGGAGAAATTACAGTTTGTGCATTTACAATATTCATTGATTTTTGCCATTGAAAAACATCATGTTATTCATATACCAGAAATGATTGAAGCTACTGACTGAATGAAAGGAGCTGGCATCTCGCTCTCTTTGAATCTTCTTTATCATGCTAAGAGGAGCAGGAAAAAGCAAAAAATTTCAGAATTGCACCTTGCAATGCGGAGAATTTACTGTTTGTGCATTTACAATATTCATTGATTTTTGCCATTGAAAAACGTCCAGAAATGATTGAAGCTACTGACTGAATGAAAGGAGCTGGCATCTCACTCTCTTTGAATCTTCTTTATCATGCTAAGAGGAGCAGGAAAAAGCAAAAAATTTCAGAATTGCACCTTGCAATGTGGAGAAATTACTGTTTGTGCATTTACAATATTCATTGATTTTTGCCATTGAAAAACGTCCAGAAATGATTGAAGCTACTGACTGAATGAAAGGAGCTGGCATCTCACTCTCTTTGAATCTTCTTTATCATGCTAAGAGGAGCAGGAAAAAGCAAAAAATTTCAGAATTGCAACTTGCAATGCGGAGAAATTACTGTTTGTGCATTTACAATATTCATTGATTTTTGCCATTGAAAAACATCATGTTATTCATATACCAGAAATGATTGAAGCTACTGACTGAATGAAAGGAGCTGGCATCTCACTCTCTTTGAATCTTCTTTATCATGCTAAGAGGAGCAGGAAAAAGCAAAAAATTTCAGAATTGCACCTTGCAATGCGGAGAAATTACTGTTTGTGCATTTACAATATTCATTGATTTTTGCCATTGAAAAACGTCCAGAAATGATTGAAGCTACTGACTGAATGAAAGGAGCTGGCATCTCACTCTCTTTGAATCTTCTTTATCATGCTAAGAGGAGCAGGAAAAAGCAAAAAATTTCAGAATTGCACCTTGCAATGCGGAGAAATTACTGTTTGTGCATTTACAATATTCATTGATTTTTGCCATTGAAAAACGTCCAGAAATGATTGAAGCTACTGACTGAATGAAAGGAGCTGGCATCTCACTCTCTTTGAATCTTCTTTATCATGCTAAGAGGAGCAGGAAAAAGCAAAAAATTTCAGAATTGCACCTTGCAATGCGGAGAAATTACTGTTTGTGCATTTACAATATTCATTAATTTTTGCCATTGAAAAACATCATGTTATTCATATCCCAGAAATGTTTGAAGCTACTGAATGAATGAAAGAAGCTGGCATCTCACTCTCTTTGAATCTTCTTTATCATGCTAAGAGGAGCAGGAAAAAGCAAAAAATTTCAGAATTGCACCTTGCAATGCGGAGAAATTACTGTTTGTGCATTTACAATATTCATTGATTTTTGCCATTGAAAAACATCCAGAAATGATTGAAGCTACTGACTGAATGAAAGGAGCTGGCATCTCACTCTCTTTGAATCTTCTTTATCATGCAAAGAGGAGCAGGAAAAAGCAAAAAATTTCAGAATTGCACCTTGCAATGCGGAGAAATTACTGTTTGTGCATTTACAATATTCATTGATTTTTGCCATTGAAAAACGTCCAGAAATGATTGAAGCTACTGACTGAATGAAAGGAGCTGGCATCTCACTCTCTTTGAATCTTCTTTATCCTGCTAAGAGGAGCAGGAAAAAGCAAAAAATTTCAGAATTGCACCTTGCAATGCGGAGAAATTACTGTTTGTGCATTTACAATATTCATTGATTTTTGCCATTGAAAAACGTCCAGAAATGATTGAAGCAACTGACTGAATGAAAGGAGCTGGCATCTCACTCTCTTTGAATCTTCTTTATCATGCTAAGAGGAGCAGGAAAAAGCAAAAAATTTCAGAATTGCACCTTGCAATGCGGAGAAATTACTGTTTGTGCATTTACAATATTCATTGATTTTTGCCATTGAAAAACGTCCAGAAATAATTGAAGCTACTGACTGAATGAAAGGAGCTGGCATCTCACTCTCTTTGAATCTTCTTTATCATGCTAAGAGGAGCAGGAAAAAGCAAAAAATTTCAGAATTGCAACTTGCAATGCGGAGAAATTACTGTTTGTGCATTTACAATATTCATTGATTTTTGCCATTGAAAAACATCATGTTATTCATATACCAGAAATGATTGAAGCTACTGACTGAATGAAAGGAGCTGGCATCTCACTCTCTTTGAATCTTCTTTATCATGCTAAGAGGAGCAGGAAAAAGCAAAAAATTTCAGAATTGCACCTTGGAATGCGGAGAAATTACTGTTTGTGCATTTACAATATTCATTGATTTTTGCCATTGAAAAACGTCCAGAAATGATTGAAGCTACTGACTGAATGAAAGGAGCTGGCATCTCACTCTCTTTGAATCTTCTTTATCATGCTAAGAGGAGCAGGAAAAAGCAAAAAATTTCAGAATTGCACCTTGCAATGCGGAGAAATTACTGTTTGTGCTTTTACAATATTCATTGATTTTTGCCATTGAAAAACATCATGTTATTCATATACCAGAAATGTTTGAAGCTACTGACTGAATGAAAGGAGCTGGCATCTCACTCTCTTTGAATCTTCTTTATCATGCTAAGAGGAGCAGGAAAAAGCAAAAAATTTCAGAATTGCACCTTGCAATGCGGAGAAATTACTGTTTGTGCATTTACAATATTCATTGATTTTTGCCATTGAAAAATGTCCAGAAATGATTGAAGCTGCTGACTGAATGAAAGGAGCTGGCATCTCACTCTCTTTGAATCTTCTTTATCATGCTAAGAGGAGCAGGAAAAAGCAAAAAATTTCAGAATTGCACCTTGCAATGCGGAGAAATTACTGTTTGTGCATTTACAATATTCATTGATTTTTGCCATTGAAAAACATCATGTTATTCATATACCAGAAATGATTGAAGCTACTGACTGAATGAAAGGAGCTGGCATCTCACTCTCTTTGAATCTTCTTTATCATGCTAAGAGGAGCAGGAAAAAGCAAAAAATTTCAGAATTGCACCTTGCAATGCGGAGAAATTACTGTTTGTGCATTTACAATATTCATTGATTTTTGCCATTGAAAAACGTCCAGAAATGATTGAAGCTACTGACTGAATGAAAGGAGCTGGCATCTCACTCTCTTTGAATCTTCTTTATCATGCTAAGAGGAGCAGGAAAAAGCAAAAAATTTCAGAATTGCACCTTGCAATGCGGAGAAATTACTGTTTGTGCATTTACAATATTCATTGATTTTTGCCATTGAAAAACGTCCAGAAATGATTGAAGCTACTGACTGAATGAAAGGAGCTGGCATCTCACTCTCTTTGAATCTTCTTTATCATGCTAAGAGGAGCAGGAAAAAGCAAAAAATTTCAGAATTGCACCTTGCAATGCGGAGAAATTACAGTTTGTGCATTTACAATATTCATTGATTTTTGCCATTGAAAAACATCATGTTATTCATATACCAGAAATGATTGAAGCTACTGACTGAATGAAAGGAGCTGGCATCTCGCTCTCTTTGAATCTTCTTTATCATGCTAAGAGGAGCAGGAAAAAGCAAAAAATTTCAGAATTGCACCTTGCAATGCGGAGAATTTACTGTTTGTGCATTTACAATATTCATTGATTTTTGCCATTGAAAAACGTCCAGAAATGATTGAAGCTACTGACTGAATGAAAGGAGCTGGCATCTCACTCTCTTTGAATCTTCTTTATCATGCTAAGAGGAGCAGGAAAAAGCAAAAAATTTCAGAATTGCACCTTGCAATGTGGAGAAATTACTGTTTGTGCATTTACAATATTCATTGATTTTTGCCATTGAAAAACATCATGTTATTCATATACCAGAAATGATTGAAGCTACTGACTGAATGAAAGGAGCTGGCATCTCACTCTCTTTGAATCTTCTTTATCATGCTAAGAGGAGCAGGAAAAAGCAAAAAATTTCAGAATTGCACCTTGCAATGCGGAGAAATTACTGTTTGTGCATTTACAATATTCATTGATTTTTGCCATTGAAAAACGTCCAGAAATGATTGAAGCTACTGACTGAATGAAAGGAGCTGGCATCTCACTCTCTTTGAATCTTCTTTATCATGCTAAGAGGAGCAGGAAAAAGCAAAAAATTTCAGAATTGCACCTTGCAATGCGGAGAAATTACTGTTTGTGCTTTTACAATATTCATTGATTTTTGCCATTGAAAAACATCATGTTATTCATATACCAGAAATGTTTGAAGCTACTGACTGAATGAAAGGAGCTGGCATCTCACTCTCTTTGAATCTTCTTTATCATGCTAAGAGGAGCAGGAAAAAGCAAAAAATTTCAGAATTGCACCTTGCAATGCGGAGAAATTACTGTTTGTGCATTTACAATATTCATTGATTTTTGCCATTGAAAAACGTCCAGAAATGATTGAAGCTACTGACTGAATGAATGGAGCTGGCATCTCACTCTCTTTGAATCTTCTTTATCATGCTAAGAGGAGCAGGAAAAAGCAAAAAATTTCAGAATTGCACCTTGCAATGCGGAGAAATTACTGTTTGTGCATTTACAATATTCATTGATTTTTGCCATTGATAAACGTCCAGAAATGATTGAAGCTACTGACTGAATGAAAGGAGCTGGCATCTCACTCTCTTTGAATCTTCTTTATCATGCTAAGAGGAGCAGGAAAAAGCAAAAAATTTCAGAATTGCAACTTGCAATGCGGAGAAATTACTGTTTGTGCATTTACAATATTCATTGATTTTTGCCATTGAAAAACATCATGTTATTCATATACCAGAAATGATTGAAGCTACTGACTGAATGAAAGGAGCTGGCATCTCACTCTCTTTGAATCTTCTTTATCATGCTAAGAGGAGCAGGAAAAAGCAAAAAATTTCAGAATTGCACCTTGCAATGCAGAGAAATTACTGTTTGTGCATTTACAATATTCATTGATTTTTGCCATTGAAAAACGTCCAGAAATGATTGAAGCTACTGACTGAATGAAAGGAGCTGGCATCTCACTCTCTTTGAATCTTCTTTATCATGCTAAGAGGAGCAGGAAAAAGCAAAAAATTTCAGAATTGCACCTTGCAATGCGGAGAAATTACTGTTTGTGCATTTACAATATTCATTGATTTTTGCCATTGAAAACGTCCAGAAATGATTGAAGCAACTGACTGAATGAAAGGAGCTGGCATCTCACTCTCTTTGAATCTTCTTTATCATGCTAAGAGGAGCAGGAAAAAGCAAAAAATTTCAGAATTGCACCTTGCAATGCGGAGAAATTACTGTTTGTGCATTTACAATATTCATTGATTTTTGCCATTGAAAAACGTCCAGAAATAATTGAAGCTACTGACTGAATGAAAGGAGCTGGCATCTCACTCTCTTTGAATCTTCTTTATCATGCTAAGAGGAGCAGGAAAAAGCAAAAAATTTCAGAATTGCAACTTGCAAT
Organism: Phyllobates terribilis; assembly: GCF_046119375.1. NCBI lineage: Eukaryota > Metazoa > Chordata > Amphibia > Anura > Dendrobatidae > Phyllobates > Phyllobates terribilis. The sequence continues at coordinate 148,268 of NW_027364819.1, forward strand.
GCGGAGAAATTACTGTTTGTGCATTTACAATATTCATTGATTTTTGCCATTGAAAAACATCATGTTATTCATATACCAGAAATGATTGAAGCTAGTGACTGAATGAAAGGAGCTGGCATCTCACTCTCTTTGAATCTTCTTTATCATGCTAAGAGGAGCAGGAAAAAGCAAAAAATTTCAGAATTGCACCTTGCAATGCGGAGAAATTACTGTTTGTGCATTTACAATATTCATTGATTTTTGCCATTGAAAAACGTCCAGAAATGATTGAAGCTACTGACTGAATGAAAGGAGCTGGCATCTCACTCTCTTTGAATCTTCTTTATCATGCTAAGAGGAGCAGGAAAAAGCAAAAAATTTCAGAATTGCACCTTGCAATGCGGAGAAATTACTGTTTGTGCTTTTACAATATTCATTGATTTTTGCCATTGAAAAACATCATGTTATTCATATACCAGAAATGTTTGAAGCTACTGACTGAATGAAAGGAGCTGGCATCTCACTCTCTTTGAATCTTCTTTATCATGCTAAGAGGAGCAGGAAAAAGCAAAAAATTTCAGAATTGCACCTTGCAATGCGGAGAAATTACTGTTTGTGCATTTACAATATTCATTGATTTTTGCCATTGAAAAATGTCCAGAAATGATTGAAGCTGCTGACTGAATGAAAGGAGCTGGCATCTCACTCTCTTTGAATCTTCTTTATCATGCTAAGAGGAGCAGGAAAAAGCAAAAAATTTCAGAATTGCACCTTGCAATGCGGAGAAATTACTGTTTGTGCATTTACAATATTCATTGATTTTTGCCATTGAAAAACATCATGTTATTCATATACCAGAAATGATTGAAGCTACTGACTGAATGAAAGGAGCTGGCATCTCACTCTCTTTGAATCTTCTTTATCATGCTAAGAGGAGCAGGAAAAAGCAAAAAATTTCAGAATTGCACCTTGCAATGCGGAGAAATTACTGTTTGTGCATTTACAATATTCATTGATTTTTGCCATTGAAAAATGTCCAGAAATGATTGAAGCTACTGACTGAATGAAAGGAGCTGGCATCTCACTCTCTTTGAATCTTCTTTATCATGCTAAGAGGAGCAGGAAAAAGCAAAAAATTTCAGAATTGCACCTTGCAATGCGGAGAAATTACTGTTTGTGCATTTACAATATTCATTGATTTTTGCCATTGAAAAACGTCCAGAAATGATTGAAGCTACTGACTGAATGAAAGGAGCTGGCATCTCACTCTCTTTGAATCTTCTTTATCATGCTAAGAGGAGCAGGAAAAAGCAAAAAATTTCAGAATTGCACCTTGCAATGCGGAGAAATTACTGTTTGTGCATTTACAATATTCATTGATTTTTGCCATTGAAAAACATCATGTTATTCATATACCAGAAATGATTGAAGCTACTGACTGAATGAAAGGAGCTGGCATCTCGCTCTCTTTGAATCTTCTTTATCATGCTAAGAGGAGCAGGAAAAAGCAAAAAATTTCAGAATTGCACCTTGCAATGCGGAGAAATTACTGTTTGTGCATTTACAATATTCATTGATTTTTGCCATTGAAAAACGTCCAGAAATGATTGAAGCTACTGACTGAATGAAAGGAGCTGGCATCTCACTCTCTTTGAATCTTCTTTATCATGCTAAGAGGAGCAGGAAAAAGCAAAAAATTTCAGAATTGCACCTTGCAATGTGGAGAAATTACTGTTTGTGCATTTACAATATTCATTGATTTTTGCCATTGAAAAACATCATGTTATTCATATACCAGAAATGATTGAAGCTACTGACTGAATGAAAGGAGCTGGCATCTCACTCTCTTTGAATCTTCTTTATCATGCTAAGAGGAGCAGGAAAAAGCAAAAAATTTCAGAATTGCACCTTGCAATGCGGAGAAATTACTGTTTGTGCATTTACAATATTCATTGATTTTTGCCATTGAAAAACGTCCAGAAATGATTGAAGCTACTGACTGAATGAAAGGAGCTGGCATCTCACTCTCTTTGAATCTTCTTTATCATGCTAAGAGGAGCAGGAAAAAGCAAAAAATTTCAGAATTGCACCTTGCAATGCGGAGAAATTACTGTTTGTGCTTTTACAATATTCATTGATTTTTGCCATTGAAAAACATCATGTTATTCATATACCAGAAATGTTTGAAGCTACTGACTGAATGAAAGGAGCTGGCATCTCACTCTCTTTGAATCTTCTTTATCATGCTAAGAGGAGCAGGAAAAAGCAAAAAATTTCAGAATTGCACCTTGCAATGCGGAGAAATTACTGTTTGTGCATTTACAATATTCATTGATTTTTGCCATTGAAAAACGTCCAGAAATGATTGAAGCTACTGACTGAATGAATGGAGCTGGCATCTCACTCTCTTTGAATCTTCTTTATCATGCTAAGAGGAGCAGGAAAAAGCAAAAAATTTCAGAATTGCACCTTGCAATGCGGAGAAATTACTGTTTGTGCATTTACAATATTCATTGATTTTTGCCATTGAAAAACGTCCAGAAATGATTGAAGCTACTGACTGAATGAAAGGAGCTGGCATCTCACTCTCTTTGAATCTTCTTTATCATGCTAAGAGGAGCAGGAAAAAGCAAAAAATTTCAGAATTGCAACTTGCAATGCGGAGAAATTACTGTTTGTGCATTTACAATATTCATTGATTTTTGCCATTGAAAAACATCATGTTATTCATATACCAGAAATGATTGAAGCTACTGACTGAATGAAAGGAGCTGGCATCTCACTCTCTTTGAATCTTCTTTATCATGCTAAGAGGAGCAGGAAAAAGCAAAAAATTTCAGAATTGCACCTTGCAATGCGGAGAAATTACTGTTTGTGCATTTACAATATTCATTGATTTTTGCCATTGAAAAACGTCCAGAAATGATTGAAGCTACTGACTGAATGAAAGGAGCTGGCATCTCACTCTCTTTGAATCTTCTTTATCATGCTAAGAGGAGCAGGAAAAAGCAAAAAATTTCAGAATTGCACCTTGCAATGCGGAGAAATTACTGTTTGTGCTTTTACAATATTCATTGATTTTTGCCATTGAAAAACATCATGTTATTCATATACCAGAAATGTTTGAAGCTACTGACTGAATGAAAGGAGCTGGCATCTCACTCTCTTTGAATCTTCTTTATCATGCTAAGAGGAGCAGGAAAAAGCAAAAAATTTCAGAATTGCACCTTGCAATGCGGAGAAATTACTGTTTGTGCATTTACAATATTCATTGATTTTTGCCATTGAAAAACGTCCAGAAATGATTGAAGCTACTGACTGAATGAAAGGAGCTGGCATCTCACTCTCTTTGAATCTTCTTTATCATGCTAAGAGGAGCAGGAAAAAGCAAAAAATTTCAGAATTGCACCTTGCAATGCGGAGAAATTACTGTTTGTGCATTTACAATATTCATTGAATTTTGCCATTGAAAAACGTCCAGAAATGATTGAAGCTACTGACTGAATGAAAGGAGCTGGCATCTCACTCTCTTTGAATCTTCTTTATCATGCTAAGAGGAGCAGGAAAAAGCAAAAAATTTCAGAATTGCACCTTGCAATGCGGAGAAATTACTGTTTGTGCTTTTACAATATTCATTGATTTTTGCCATTGAAAAACATCATGTTATTCATATACCAGAAATGTTTGAAGCTACTGACTGAATGAAAGGAGCTGGCATCTCACTCTCTTTGAATCTTCTTTATCATGCTAAGAGGAGCAGGAAAAAGCAAAAAATTTCAGAATTGCACCTTGCAATGCGGAGAAATTACTGTTTGTGCATTTACAATATTCATTGATTTTTGCCATTGAAAAACGTCCAGAAATGATTGAAGCTACTGACTGAATGAAAGGAGCTGGCATCTCACTCTCTTTGAATCTTCTTTATCATGCTAAGAGGAGCAGGAAAAAGCAAAAAATTTCAGAATTGCACCTTGCAATGCGGAGAAATTACTGTTTGTGCATTTACAATATTCATTGATTTTTGCCATTGAAAAACGTCCAGAAATGATTGAAGCTACTGACTGAATGAAAGGAGCTGGCATCTCACTCTCTTTGAATCTTCTTTATCATGCTAAGAGGAGCAGGAAAAAGCAAAAAATTTCAGAATTGCAACTTGCAATGCGGAGAAATTACTGTTTGTGCATTTACAATATTCATTGATTTTTGCCATTGAAAAACATCATGTTATTCATATACCAGAAATGATTGAAGCTACTGACTGAATGAAAGGAGCTGGCATCTCAATCTCTTTGAATCTTCTTTATCATGCTAAGAGGAGCAGGAAAAAGCAAAAAATTTCAGAATTGCACCTTGCAATGCGGAGAAATTACTGTTTGTGCATTTACAATATTCATTGATTTTTGCCATTGAAAAACGTCCAGAAATGATTGAAGCTACTGACTGAATGAAAGGAGCTGGCATCTCACTCTCTTTGAATCTTCTTTATCATGCTAAGAGGAGCAGGAAAAAGCAAAAAATTTCAGAATTGCACCTTGCAATGCGGAGAAATTACTGTTTGTGCTTTTACAATATTCATTGATTTTTGCCATTGAAAAACATCATGTTATTCATATACCAGAAATGTTTGAAGCTACTGACTGAATGAAAGGAGCTGGCATCTCACTCTCTTTGAATCTTCTTTATCATGCTAAGAGGAGCAGGAAAAAGCAAAAAATTTCAGAATTGCACCTTGCAATGCGGAGAAATTACTGTTTGTGCATTTACAATATTCATTGATTTTTGCCATTGAAAAACGTCCAGAAATGATTGAAGCTACTGACTGAATGAAAGGAGCTGGCATCTCACTCTCTTTGAATCTTCTTTATCATGCTAAGAGGAGCAGGAAAAAGCAAAAAATTTCAGAATTGCACCTTGCAATGCGGAGAAATTACTGTTTGTGCATTTACAATATTCATTGATTTTTGCCATTGAAAAACGTCCAGAAATGATTGAAGCTACTGACTGAATGAAAGGAGCTGGCATCTCACTCTCTTTGAATCTTCTTTATCATGCTAAGAGGAGCAGGAAAAAGCAAAAAATTTCAGAATTGCACCTTGCAATGCGGAGAAATTACTGTTTGTGCATTTACAATATTCATTGATTTTTGCCATTGAAAAACATCATGTTATTCATATACCAGAAATGATTGAAGCTACTGACTGAATGAAAGGAGCTGGCATCTTACTCTCTTTGAATCTTCTTTGTCATGCTAAGAGGAGCAGGAAAAAGCAAAAAATTTCAGAATTGCACCTTGCAATGCGGAGAAATTACTGTTTGTGCATTTACAATATTCATTGATTTTTGCCATTGAAAAACGTCCAGAAATGATTGAAGCTACTGACTGAATGAAAGGAGCTGGCATCTCACTCTCTTTGAATCTTCTTTATCATGCTAAGAGGAGCAGGAAAAAGCAAAAAATTTCAGAATTGCACCTTGCAATGCGGAGAAATTACTGTTTGTGCATTTACAATATTCATTGATTTTTGCCATTGAAAAACGTCCAGAAATGATTGAAGCTACTGACTGAATGAAAGGAGCTGGCATCTCACTCTCTTTGAATCTTCTTTATCATGCTAAGAGGAGCAGGAAAAAGCAAAAAATTTCAGAATTGCACCTTGCAATGCGGAGAAATTACTGTTTGTGCATTTACAATATTCATTGATTTTTGCCATTGAAAAACATCATGTTATTCATATACCAGAAATGATAGAAGCTACTGACTGAATGAAAGGAGCTGGCATCTTACTCTCTTTGAATCTTCTTTGTCATGCTAAGAGGAGCAGGAAAAAGCAAAAAATTTCAGAATTGCACCTTGCAATGCGGAGAAATTACTGTTTGTGCATTTACAATATTCATTGATTTTTGCCATTGAAAAACGTCCAGAAATGATTGAAGCTACTGACTGAATGAAAGGAGCTGGCATCTCACTCTCTTTGAATCTTCTTTATCATGCTAAGAGGAGCAGGAAAAAGCAAAAAATTTCAGAATTGCACCTTGCAATGCGGAGAAATTACTGTTTGTGCATTTACAATATTCATTGATTTTTGCCATTGAAAAACGTCCAGAAATGATTGAAGCTACTGACTGAATGAAAGGAGCTGGCATCTCACTCTCTTTGAATCTTCTTTATCATGCTAAGAGGAGCAGGAAAAAGCAAAAAATTTCAGAATTGCACCTTGCAATGCGGAGAAATTACTCTTTGTGCATTTACAATATTCATTGATTTTTGCCATTGAAAAACATCATGTTATTCATATACCAGAAATGTTTGAAGCTACTGACTGAATGAAAGGAGCTGGCATCTCACTCTCTTTGAATCTTCTTTATCATGCTAAGAGGAGCAGGAAAAAGCAAAAAATTTCAGAATTGCACCTTGCAATGCGGAGAAATTACTGTTTGTGCATTTACAATATTCATTGATTTTTGCCATTGAAAAACATCATGTTATTCATATACCAGAAATGTTTGAAGCTACTGACTGAATGAAAGGAGCTGGCATCTCACTCTCTTTGAATCTTCTTTATCATGCTAAGAGGAGCAGGAAAAAGCAAAAAATTTCAGAATTGCACCTTGCAATGTGGAGAAATTACTGTTTGTGCATTTACAATATTCATTGATTTTTACCATTGAAAAACATCCAGAAATGATTGAAGCTACTGACTGAATGAAAGTAGCTGGCATCTCACTCTCTTTGAATCTTCTTTATCATGCTAAGAGGAGCAGGAAAAAGCAAAAAATTTCAGACTTGCACCTTGCAATGCGGAGAAATTACTGTTTGTGCATTTACAATATTCATTGATTTTTGCCATTGAAAAACATCATGTTATTCATATACCAGAAATGTTTGAAGCTACTGACTGAATGAAAGGAGCTGGCATCTCACTCTCTTTGAATCTTCTTTATCATGCTAAGAGGAGCAGGAAAAAGCAAAAAATTTCAGAATTGCACCTTGCAATGCGGAGAAATTACTGTTTGTGCATTTACAATATTCATTGATTTTTGCCATTGAAAAACGTCCAGAAATGATTGAAGCTACTGACTGAATGAAAGGAGCTGGCATCTCACTCTCTTTGAATCTTCTTTATCATGCTAAGAGGAGCAGGAAAAAGCAAAAAATTTCAGAATTGCACCTTGCAATGCGGAGAAATTACTGTTTGTGCATTTACAATATTCATTGATTTTTGCCATTGAAAAACGTCCAGAAATGATTGAAGCTACTGACTGAATGAAAGGAGCTGGCATCTCACTCTCTTTGAATCTTCTTTATCATGCTAAGAGGAGCAGGAAAAATCAAAAAATTTCAGAATTGCACCTTGCAATGCGGAGAAATTACTGTTTGTGCATTTACAATATTCAATGATTTTTGCCATTGAAAAACATGTTATTCATATACCAGAAATGTTTGAAGCTACTGACTGAATGAAAGGAGCTGGCACCTCACTCTCTTTGAATCTTCTTTATCATGCTAAGAGGAGCGGGAAAAAGCAAAAAATTTCAGAATTGCACCTTGCAATGCGGAGAAATTACTGTTTGTGCATTTACAATATTCATTGATTTTTGCCATTGAAAAACATCCAGAAATGATTGAAGGTACTGACTGAATGAAAGGAGCTGGCATCTCACTCTCTTTGAATCTTCTTTATCATGCTAAGAGGAGCAGGAAAAAGCAAAAAATTTCAGAATTGCACCTTGCAATGCGGAGAAATTACTGTTTGTGCATTTACAATATTCATTGATTTTTGCCATTGAAAAACGTCCAGAAATGATTGAAGCTACTGACTGAATGAAAGGAGCTGGCATCTCACTCTCTTTGAATCTTCTTTATCATGCTAAGAGGAGCAGGAAAAAGCAAAAAATTTCAGAATTGCACCTTGCAATGCGGAGAAATTACAGTTTGTGCATTTACAATATTCATTGATTTTTGCCATTGAAAAACATCCAGAAATGATTGAAGCTACTGACTGAATGAAAGGAGCTGGCATCTCACTCTCTTTGAATCTTCTTTATCATGCTAAGAGGAGCAGGAAAAAGCAAAAAATTTCAGAATTGCACCTTGCAATGCGGAGAAATTACTGTTTGTGCATTTACAATATTCATTGATTTTTGCCATTGAAAAACGTCCAGAAATGATTGAAGCTACTGACTGAATGAAAGGAGCTGGCATCTCACTCTCTTTGAATCTTCTTTATCATGCTAAGAGGAGCAGGAAAAAGCAAAAAATTTCAGAATTGCACCTTGCAATGCGGAGAAATTACTGTTTGTGCATTTACAATATTCATTGATTTTTGCCATTGAAAAACATCATGTTATTCATATACCAGAAATGATAGAAGCTACTGACTGAATGAAAGGAGCTGGCATCTTACTCTCTTTGAATCTTCTTTGTCATGCTAAGAGGAGCAGGAAAAAGCAAAAAATTTCAGAATTGCACCTTGCAATGCGGAGAAATTACTGTTTGTGCATTTACAATATTCATTGATTTTTGCCATTGAAAAACGTCCAGAAATGATTGAAGCTACTGACTGAATGAAAGGAGCTGGCATCTCACTCTCTTTGAATCTTCTTTATCATGCTAAGAGGAGCAGGAAAAAGCAAAAAATTTCAGAATTGCACCTTGCAATGCGGAGAAATTACTGTTTGTGCATTTACAATATTCATTGATTTTTGCCATTGAAAAACATCATGTTATTCATATACCAGAAATGTTTGAAGCTACTGACTGAATGAAAGGAGCTGGCATCTCACTCTCTTTGAATCTTCTTTATCATGCTTAGAGGAGCAGGAAAAAGCAAAAAATTTCAGAATTGCACCTTGCAATGTGGAGAAATTACTGTTTGTGCATTTACAATATTCATTGATTTTTACCATTGAAAAACGTCCAGAAATGATTGAAGCTACTGACTGAATGAAAGTAGCTGGCATCTCACTCTCTTTGAATCTTCTTTATCATGCTAAGAGGAGCAGGAAAAAGCAAAAAATTTCAGAATTGCACCTTGCAATCCAGAGAAATTACTGTTTGTGCATTTACAATATTCATTGATTTTTGCCATTGAAAAACATCATGTTATTCATATACCAGAAATGTTTGAAGCTACTGACTGAATGAAAGGAGCTGGCATCTCACTCTCTTTGAATCTTCTTTATCATGCTAAGAGGAGCAGGAAAAAGCAAAAAATTTCAGAATTGCACCTTGCAATGTGGAGAAATTACTGTTTGTGCATTTACAATATTCATTGATTTTTACCATTGAAAAACGTCCAGAAATGATTGAAGCTACTGACTGAATGAAAGTAGCTGGCATCTCACTCTCTTTGAATCTTCTTTATCATGCTAAGAGGAGCAGGAAAAAGCAAAAAATTTCAGACTTGCACCTTGCAATGCGGAGAAATTACTGTTTGTGCATTTACAATATTCATTGATTTTTGCCATTGAAAAACATCATGTTATTCATATACCAGAAATGTTTGAAGCTACTGACTGAATGAAAGGAGCTGGCATCTCACTCTCTTTGAATCTTCTTTATCATGCTAAGAGGAGCAGGAAAAAGCAAAAAATTTCAGAATTGCACCTTGCAATGCGGAGAAATTACTGTTTGTGCATTTACAATATTCATTGATTTTTGCCATTGAAAAACGTCCAGAAATGATTGAAGCTACTGACTGAATGAAAGGAGCTGGCATCTCACTCTCTTTGAATCTTGTTTATCATGCTAAGAGGAGCAGGAAAAAGCAAAAAATTTCAGAATTGCACCTTGCAATGCGGAGAAATTACTGTTTGTGCATTTACAATATTCATTGATTTTTGCCATTGAAAAACGTCCAGAAATGATTGAAGGTACTGACTGAATGAAAGGAGCTGGCATCTCACTCTCTTTGAATCTTCTTTATCATGCTAAGAGGAGCAGGAAAAAGCAAAAAATTTCAGAATTGCACCTTGCAATGCGGAGAAATTACTGTTTGTGCATTTACAATATTCATTGATTTTTGCCATTGAAAAACATCATGTTATTCATATACCAGAAATGATTGAAGCTACTGACTGAATGAAAGGAGCTGGCATCTCACTCTCTTTGAATCTTCTTTATCATGCTAAGAGGAGCAGGAAAAAGCAAAAAATTTCAGAATTGCACCTTGCAATGCGGAGAAATTACTGTTTGTGCATTTACAATATTCATTGATTTTTGCCATTGAAAAACGTCCAGAAATGTTTGAAGCTACTGACTGAATGAAAGGAGCTGGCATCTCACTCTCTTTGAATCTTCTTTATCATGCTAGGATTAGCAGGAAAAAGCAAAAAATTTCAGAATTGCACCTTGCAATGTGGAGATATTACTGTTTGTGCATTTACAATATTCATTGATTTTTGCCATTGAAAAACGTCCAGAAATGTTTGAAGCTACTGACTGAATGAAAGGAGCTGGCATCTCACTCTCTTTGAATCTTCTTTATCATGCTAGGATTAGCAGGAAAAAGCAAAAAATTTCAGAATTGCACCTTGCAATGTGGAGATATTACTGTTTGTGCATTTACAATATTCATTGATTTTTGCCATTGAAAAACATCATGTTATTCATATACCAGAAATGTTTGAAGCTACTGACTGAATGAAAGGAGCTGACATCTCACTCTCTTTGAATCTTCTTTATCATGCTAGGATTAGCAGGAAAAAGCAAAAAATTTCAGAATTGCACCTTGCAATGTGGAGATATTACTGTTTGTGCATTTACAATATTCATTGATTTTTGCCATTGAAAAACGTCCAGAAATGTTTGAAGCTACTGACTGAATGAAAGGAGCTGGCATCTCACTCTATTTGAATCTTCTTTATCATCCTAGGATTAGCAGGAAAAAGCAAAAAATTTCAGCATTGCACCTTGCAATGTGGAGATATTACTGTTTGTGCATTTACAATATTCATTGATTTTTGCCATTGAAAAACATCCAGAAATGTTTATACCAGAAATGTTTGAAGCTACTGACTGAATGAAAGGAGCTGGCATCTCACTCTCTTTGAATCTTCTTTATCATGCTAAGAGGAGCAGGAAAAAGCAAAAAATTTCAGAATTGCACTTTGCAATGCGGAGAAATTACTGTTTGTGCATTTACAATATTCATTGATTTTTGCCATTGAAAAACGTCCAGAAATGACTGAAGCTACTGACTGAATGAAAGGAGCTGGCATCTCACTCTCTTTGAATCTTCTTTATCATGCTAAGAGGAGCAGGAAAAAGCAAAAAATTTCAGAATTGCATCTTGCAATGCGGAGAAATTACTGTTTGTGCATTTACAATATTCATTGATTTTTGCCATTGAAAAACGTCCAGAAATGATTGAAGCTACTGACTGAATGAAAGGAGCTGGCATCTCACTCTCTTTGAATCTTCTTTATCATGCTAAGAGGAGCAGGAAAAAGCAAAAAATTTCAGAATTGCACCTTGCAATGCGGAGAAATTACTGTTTGTGCATTTACAATATTCATTGATTTTTGCCATTGAAAAACATCATGTAATTCATATACCAGAAATGTTTGAAGCTACTGACTGAATGAAAGGAGCTGGCATCTCACTCTCTTTGAATCTTCTTTATCATGCTAAGAGGAGCAGGAAAAAGCAAAAAATTTCAGAATTGCACCTTGCAATGCGGAGAAATTACTGTTTGTGCATTTACAATATTCATTGATTTTTGCCATTGAAAAACGTCCAGAAATGATTGAAGCTACTGACTGAATGAAAGGAGCTGGCATCTCACTCTCTTTGAATCTTCTTTATCATGCTAAGAGGAGCAGGAAAAAGCAAAAAATTTCAGAATTGCACCTTGCAATGCGGAGAAATTACTGTTTGTGCATTTACAATATTCATTGATTTTTGCCATTGAAAAACGTCCAGAAATGATTGAAGCTACTGACTGAATGAAAGGAGCTGGCATCTCACTCTCTTTGAATCTTCTTTATCATGCTAAGAGGAGCAGGAAAAATCAAAAAATTTCAGAATTGCACCTTGCAATGCGGAGAAATTACTGTTTGTGCATTTACAATATTCAATGATTTTTGCCATTGAAAAACATGTTATTCATATACCAGAAATGTTTGAAGCTACTGACTGAATGAAAGGAGCTGGCACCTCACTCTCTTTGAATCTTCTTTATCATGCTAAGAGGAGCGGGAAAAAGCAAAAAATTTCAGAATTGCACCTTGCAATGCGGAGAAATTACTGTTTGTGCATTTACAATATTCATTGATTTTTGCCATTGAAAAACATCCAGAAATGATTGAAGGTACTGACTGAATGAAAGGAGCTGGCATCTCACTCTCTTTGAATCTTCTTTATCATGCTAAGAGGAGCAGGAAAAAGCAAAAAATTTCAGAATTGCACCTTGCAATGCGGAGAAATTACTGTTTGTGCATTTACAATATTCATTGATTTTTGCCATTGAAAAACGTCCAGAAATGATTGAAGCTACTGACTGAATGAAAGGAGCTGGCATCTCACTCTCTTTGAATCTTCTTTATCATGCTAAGAGGAGCAGGAAAAAGCAAAAAATTTCAGAATTGCACCTTGCAATGCGGAGAAATTACAGTTTGTGCATTTACAATATTCATTGATTTTTGCCATTGAAAAACATCCAGAAATGATTGAAGCTACTGACTGAATGAAAGGAGCTGGCATCTCACTCTCTTTGAATCTTCTTTATCATGCTAAGAGGAGCAGGAAAAAGCAAAAAATTTCAGAATTGCACCTTGCAATGCGGAGAAATTACTGTTTGTGCATTTACAATATTCATTGATTTTTGCCATTGAAAAACGTCCAGAAATGATTGAAGCTACTGACTGAATGAAAGGAGCTGGCATCTCACTCTCTTTGAATCTTCTTTATCATGCTAAGAGGAGCAGGAAAAAGCAAAAAATTTCAGAATTGCACCTTGCAATGCGGAGAATTTACTGTTTGTGCATTTACAATATTCATTGATTTTTGCCATTGAAAAACATCATGTTATTCATATACCAGAAATGATAGAAGCTACTGACTGAATGAAAGGAGCTGGCATCTTACTCTCTTTGAATCTTCTTTGTCATGCTAAGAGGAGCAGGAAAAAGCAAAAAATTTCAGAATTGCACCTTGCAATGCGGAGAAATTACTGTTTGTGCATTTACAATATTCATTGATTTTTGCCATTGAAAAACGTCCAGAAATGATTGAAGCTACTGACTGAATGAAAGGAGCTGGCATCTCACTCTCTTTGAATCTTCTTTATCATGCTAAGAGGAGCAGGAAAAAGCAAAAAATTTCAGAATTGCACCTTGCAATGCGGAGAAATTACTGTTTGTGCATTTACAATATTCATTGATTTTTGCCATTGAAAAACATCATGTTATTCATATACCAGAAATGTTTGAAGCTACTGACTGAATGAAAGGAGCTGGCATCTCACTCTCTTTGAATCTTCTTTATCATGCTTAGAGGAGCAGGAAAAAGCAAAAAATTTCAGAATTGCACCTTGCAATGTGGAGAAATTACTGTTTGTGCATTTACAATATTCATTGATTTTTACCATTGAAAAACGTCCAGAAATGATTGAAGCTACTGACTGAATGAAAGTAGCTGGCATCTCACTCTCTTTGAATCTTCTTTATCATGCTAAGAGGAGCAGGAAAAAGCAAAAAATTTCAGAATTGCACCTTGCAATCCAGAGAAATTACTGTTTGTGCATTTACAATATTCATTGATTTTTGCCATTGAAAAACATCATGTTATTCATATTCCAGAAATGTTTGAAGCTACTGACTGAATGAAAGGAGCTGGCATCTCACTCTCTTTGAATCTTCTTTATCATGCTAAGAGGAGCAGGAAAAAGCAAAAAATTTCAGAATTGCACCTTGCAATGTGGAGAAATTACTGTTTGTGCATTTACAATATTCATTGATTTTTACCATTGAAAAACGTCCAGAAATGATTGAAGCTACTGACTGAATGAAAGTAGCTGGCATCTCACTCTCTTTGAATCTTCTTTATCATGCTAAGAGGAGCAGGAAAAAGCAAAAAATTTCAGACTTGCACCTTGCAATGCGGAGAAATTACTGTTTGTGCATTTACAATATTCATTGATTTTTGCCATTGAAAAACATCATGTTATTCATATACCAGAAATGTTTGAAGCTACTGACTGAATGAAAGGAGCTGGCATCTCACTCTCTTTGAATCTTCTTTATCATGCTAAGAGGAGCAGGAAAAAGCAAAAAATTTCAGAATTGCACCTTGCAATGCGGAGAAATTACTGTTTGTGCATTTACAATATTCATTGATTTTTGCCATTGAAAAACGTCCAGAAATGATTGAAGCTACTCACTGAATGAAAGGAGCTGGCATCTCACTCTCTTTGAATCTTGTTTATCATGCTAAGAGGAGCAGGAAAAAGCAAAAAATTTCAGAATTGCACCTTGCAATGCGGAGAAATTACTGTTTGTGCATTTACAATATTCATTGATTTTTGCCATTGAAAAACGTCCAGAAATGATTGAAGCTACTGACTGAATGAAAGGAGCTGGCATCTCACTCTCTTTGAATCTTCTTTATCATGCTAAGAGGAGCAGGAAAAAGCAAAAAATTTCAGAATTGCACCTTGCAATGCGGAGAAATTACTGTTTGTGCATTTACAATATTCATTGATTTTTGCCATTGAAAAACATCATGTTATTCATATACCAGAAATGATTGAAGCTACTGACTGAATGAAAGGAGCTGGCATCTCACTCTCTTTGAATCTTCTTTATCATGCTAAGAGGAGCAGGAAAAAGCAAAAAATTTCAGAATTGCACCTTGCAATGCGGAGAAATTACTGTTTGTGCATTTACAATATTCATTGATTTTTGCCATTGAAAAACGTCCAGAAATGTTTGAAGCTACTGACTGAATGAAAGGAGCTGGCATCTCACTCTCTTTGAATCTTCTTTATCATGCTAGGATTAGCAGGAAAAAGCAAAAAATTTCAGAATTGCACCTTGCAATGTGGAGATATTACTGTTTGTGCATTTACAATATTCATTGATTTTTGCCATTGAAAAACGTCCAGAAATGTTTGAAGCTACTGACTGAATGAAAGGAGCTGGCATCTCACTCTCTTTGAATCTTCTTTATCATGCTAGGAGTAGCAGGAAAAAGCAAAAAATTTCAGAATTGCACCTTGCAATGTGGAGATATTACTGTTTGTGCATTTACAATATTCATTGATTTTTGCCATTGAAAAACGTCCAGAAATGTTTGAAGCTACTGACTGAATGAAAGGAGCTGGCATCTCACTCTCTTTGAATCTTCTTTATCATGCTAGGATTAGCAGGAAAAAGCAAAAAATTTCAGAATTGCACCTTGCAATGTGGAGATATTACTGTTTGTGCATTTACAATATTCATTGATTTTTGCCATTGAAAAACATCATGTTATTCATATACCAGAAATGTTTGAAGCTACTGACTGAATGAAAGGAGCTGACATCTCACTCTCTTTGAATCTTCTTTATCATGCTAGGATTAGCAGGAAAAAGCAAAAAATTTCAGAATTGCACCTTGCAATGTGGAGATATTACTGTTTGTGCATTTACAATATTCATTGATTTTTGCCATTGAAAAACGTCCAGAAATGTTTGAAGCTACTGACTGAATGAAAGGAGCTGGCATCTCACTCTATTTGAATCTTCTTTATCATCCTAGGATTAGCAGGAAAAAGCAAAAAATTTCAGCATTGCACCTTGCAATGTGGAGATATTACTGTTTGTGCATTTACAATATTCATTGATTTTTGCCATTGAAAAACATCCAGAAATGTTTATACCAGAAATGTTTGAAGCTACTGACTGAATGAAAGGAGCTGGCTACTCACTCTCTTTGAATCTTCTTTATCATGCTAAGAGGAGCAGGAAAAAGCAAAAAATTTCAGAATTGCACTTTGCAATGCGGAGAAATTACTGTTTGTGCATTTACAATATTCATTGATTTTTGCCATTGAAAAACGTCCAGAAATGACTGAAGCTACTGACTGAATGAAAGGAGCTGGCATCTCACTCTCTTTGAATCTTCTTTATCATGCTAAGAGGAGCAGGAAAAAGCAAAAAATTTCAGAATTGCATCTTGCAATGCGGAGAAATTACTGTTTGTGCATTTACAATATTCATTGATTTTTGCCATTGAAAAACGTCCAGAAATGATTGAAGCTACTGACTGAATGAAAGGAGCTGGCATCTCACTCTCTTTGAATCTTCTTTATCATGCTAAGAGGAGCAGGAAAAAGCAAAAAATTTCAGAATTGCACCTTGCAATGCGGAGAAATTACTGTTTGTGCATTTACAATATTCATTGATTTTTGCCATTGAAAAACATCATGTTATTCATATACCAGAAATGTTTGAAGCTACTGACTGAATGAAAGGAGCTGACATCTCACTCTCTTTGAATCTTCTTTATCATGCTAGGATTAGCAGGAAAAAGCAAAAAATTTCAGAATTGCACCTTGCAATGTGGAGATATTACTGTTTGTGCATTTACAATATTCATTGATTTTTGCCAATGAAAAACGTCCAGAAATGTTTGAAGCTACTGACTGAATGAAAGGAGCTGGCATCTCACTCTATTTGAATCTTCTTTATCATGCTAGGATTAGCAGGAAAAAGCAAAAAATTTCAGCATTGCACCTTGCAATGTGGAGATATTACTGTTTGTGCATTTACAATATTCATTGATTTTTGCCATTGAAAAACGTCCAGAAATGTTTATACCAGAAATGTTTGAAGCTACTGACTGAAAGAAAGGAGCTGGCATCTCACTCTCTTTGAATCTTCTTTATCATGCTAAGAGGAGCAGGAAAAAGCAAAAAATTTCAGAATTGCACCTTGCAATGCGGAGAAATTACTGTTTGTGCATTTACAATATTCATTGATTTTTGCCATTGAAAAACGTCCAGAAATGACTGAAGCTACTGACTGAATGAAAGGAGCTGGCATCTCACTCTCTTTGAATCTTCTTTATCATGCTAAGAGGAGCAGGAAAAACCAAAAAATTTCAGAATTGCATCTTGCAATGCGGAGAAATTACTGTTTGTGCATTTACAATATTCATTGATTTTTGCCATTGAAAAACGTCCAGAAATGATTGAAGCTACTGACTGAATGAAAGGAGCTGGCATCTCACTCTCTTTGAATCTTCTTTATCATGCTAGGATTAGCAGGAAAAAGCAAAAAATTTCAGAATTGCACCTTGCAATGTGGAGATATTACTGTTTGTGCATTTACAATATTCATTGAATTTTGCCATTGAAAAACGTCCAGAAATGTTTGAAGCTACTGACTGAATGAAAGGAGCTGGCATCTCACTCTATTTGAATCTTCTTTATCATGCTAGGATTAGCAGGAAAAAGCAAAAAATTTCAGAATTGCACCTTGCAATGTGGAGATATTACTGTTTGTGCATTTACAATATTCATTGATTTTTGCCATTGAAAAACGTCCAGAAATGTTTATACCAGAAATGTTTGAAGCTACTGACTGAATGAAAGGAGCTGGCATCTCACTCTCTTTGAATCTTCTTTATCATGCTAAGAGGAGCAGGAAAAAGCAAAAAATTTCAGAATTGCACCTTGCAATGCGGAGAAATTACTTTTTGTGCATTTACAATATTCATTGATTTTTGACATTGAAAAACGTCCAGAAATGACTGAAGCTACTGACTGAATGAAAGGAGCTGGCATCTCACTCTCTTTGAATCTTCTTTACCATGCTAAGAGGAGCAGGAAAAAGCAAAAAAATTCAGAATTGCACCTTGCAATGCGGAGAAATTACTGTTTGTGCATTTACAATATTCATTGATTTTTGCCATTGAAAAACGTCCAGAAATGATTGAAGCTACTGACTGAATGAAAGGAGCTGGCATCTCACTCTCTTTGAATCTTCTTTATCATGCTAGGAGTAGCAGGAAAAAGCAAAAAATTTCAGAATTGCACCTTGCAATGTGGAGATATTACTGTTTGTGCATTTACAATATTCATTGATTTTTGCCATTGAAAAACGTCCAGAAATGTTTGAAGCTACTGACTGAATGAAAGGAGCTGGCATCTCACTCTCTTTGAATCTTCTTTATCATGCTAGGATTAGCAGGAAAAAGCAAAAAATTTCAGAATTGCACCTTGCAATGTGGAGATATTACTGTTTGTGCATTTACAATATTCATTGATTTTTGCCATTGAAAAACATCATGTTATTCATATACCAGAAATGTTTGAAGCTACTGACTGAATGAAAGGAGCTGACATCTCACTCTCTTTGAATCTTCTTTATCATGCTAGGATTAGCAGGAAAAAGCAAAAAATTTCAGAATTGCACCTTGCAATGTGGAGATATTACTGTTTGTGCATTTACAATATTCATTGATTTTTGCCAATGAAAAACGTCCAGAAATGTTTGAAGCTACTGACTGAATGAAAGGAGCTGGCATCTCACTCTATTTGAATCTTCTTTATCATGATAGGATTAGCAGGAAAAAGCAAAAAATTTCAGCATTGCACCTTGCAATGTGGAGATATTACTGTTTGTGCATTTACAATATTCATTGATTTTTGCCATTGAAAAACGTCCAGAAATGTTTATAAGAGAAATGTTTGAAGCTACTGACTGAAGGAAAGGAGCTGGCATCTCACTCTCTTTGAATCTTCTTTATCATGCTAAGAGGAGCAGGAAAAAGCAAAAAATTTCAGAATTGCACCTTGCAATGCGGAGAAATTACTGTTTGTGCATTTACAATATTCATTGATTTTTGCCATTGAAAAACGTCCAGAAATGACTGAAGCTACTGACTGAATGAAAGGAGCTGGCATCTCACTCTCTTTGAATCTTCTTTATCATGCTAAGAGGAGCAGGAAAAACCAAAAAATTTCAGAATTGCATCTTGCAATGCGGAGAAATTACTGTTTGTGCATTTACAATATTCATTGATTTTTGCCATTGAAAAACGTCCAGAAATGATTGAAGCTACTGACTGAATGAAAGGAGCTGGCATCTCACTCTCTTTGAATCTTCTTTATCATGCTAAGAGGAGCAGGAAAAAGCAAAAAATTTCAGAATTGCACCTTGCAATGCGGAGAAATTACAGTTTGTGCATTTACAATATTCATTGATTTTTGCCATTGAAAAACGTCCAGAAATGATTGAAGCTACTGACTGAATGAAAGGAGCTGGCATCTCACTCTCTTTGAATCTTCTTTATCATGCTAAGAGGAGCAGGAAAAAGCAAAAAATTTCAGAATTGCACCTTGCAATGCGGAGAAATTACTGTTTGTGCATTTACAATATTCATTGATTTTTGCCATTGAAAAACATCATGTTATTCATATACCAGAAATGATTGAAGCTACTGACTGAATGAAAGGAGCTGGCATCTCACTCTCTTTGAATCTTCTTTATCATGCTAAGAGGAGCAGGAAAAAGCAAAAAATTTCAGAATTGCACCTTGCAATGCGGAGAAATTACTGTTTGTGCATTTACAATATTCATTGATTTTTGCCATTGAAAAACGTCCAGAAATGATTGAAGCTATTGACTGAATGAAAGGAGCTGGCATCTCACTCTCTTTGAATCTTCTTTATCATGCTAAGAGGAGCAGGAAAAAGCAAAAAATTTCAGAATTGCACCTTGTAATGCGGAGAAATTACTGTTTGTGCATTTACAATATTCATTGATTTTTGCCATTGAAAAACATCATGTTATTCATATACCATAAATGATTGAAGCTACTGACTGAATGAAAGGAGCTGGCATCTCACTCTCTTTGAATCTTCTTTATCATGCTAAGAGGAGCAGGAAAAAGCAAAAAATTTCAGAATTGCACCTTGCAATGCGGAGAAATTACTGTTTGTGCATTTACAATATTCATTGATTTTTGCCATTGAAAAACGTCCAGAAATGACTGAAGCTACTGACTGAATGAAAGGAGCTGGCATCTCACTCTCTTTGAATCTTCTTTATCATGCTAAGAGGAGCAGGAAAAAGCAAAAAATTTCAGAATTGCACCTTGCAATGCGGAGAAATTACAGTTTGTGCATTTACAATATTCATTGATTTTTGCCATTGAAAAACGTCCAGAAATGATTGAAGCTACTGACTGAATGAAAGGAGCTGGCATCTCACTCTCTTTGAATCTTCTTTATCATGCTAAGAGGAGCAGGAAAAGCAAAAAATTTCAGAATTGCACCTTGCAATGCGGAGAAATTACTGTTTGTGCATTTACAATATTCATTGATTTTTGCCATTGAAAAACATCATGTTATTCATATACCAGAAATGATTGAAGCTACTGACTGAATGAAAGGAGCTGGCATCTCACTCTCTTTGAATCTTCTTTATCATGCTAAGAGGAGCAGGAAAAAGCAAAAAATTTCAGAATTGCACCTTGCAATGCGGAGAAATTACTGTTTGTGCATTTACAATATTCATTGATTTTTGCCATTGAAAAACGTCCAGAAATGATTGAAGCTACTGACTGAATGAAAGGAGCTGGCATCTCACTCTCTTTGAATCTTCTTTATCATGCTAAGAGGAGCAGGAAAAAGCAAAAAATTTCAGAATTGCATCTTGCAATGCGGAGAAATTACTGTTTGTGCATTTACAATATTCATTGATTTTTGCCATTGAAAAACGTCCAGAAATGATTGAAGCTACTGACTGAATGAAAGGAGCTGGCATCTCACTCTCTTTGAATCTTCTTTATCATGCTAAGAGGAGCAGGAAAAAGCAAAAAATTTCAGAATTGCACCTTGCAATGCGGAGAAATTACTGTTTGTGCATTTACAATATTCATTGATTTTTGCCATTGAAAAACGTCCAGAAATGATTGAAGCTACTGACTGAATGAAAGGAGCTGGAATCTCACTCTCTTTGAATCTTCTTTATCATGCTAAGAGGAGCAGGAAAAAGCAAAAAATTTCAGAATTGCAACTTGCAATGCGGAGAAATTACTGTTTGTGCATTTACAATATTCATTGATTTTTGCCATTGAAAAACATCATGTTATTCATATACCAGAAATGATTGAAGCTACTGACTGAATGAAAGGAGCTGGCATCTCACTCTCTTTGAATCTTCTTTATCATGCTAAGAGGAGCAGGAAAAAGCAAAAAATTTCAGAATTGCACCTTGCAATGCGGAGAAATTACTGTTTGTGCATTTACAATATTCATTGATTTTTGCCATTGAAAAACGTCCAGAAATGATTGAAGCTACTGACTGAATGAAAGGAGCTGGCATCTCACTCTCTTTGAATCTTCTTTATCATGCTAAGAGGAGCAGGAAAAAGCAAAAAATTTCAGAATTGCACCTTGCAATGCGGAGAAATTACTGTTTGTGCATGTACAATATTCATTGATTTTTGCCATTGAAAAACGTCCAGAAATGATTGAAGCTACTGACTGAATGAAAGGAGCTGGCATCTCACTCTCTTTGAATCTTCTTTATCATGCTAAGAGGAGCAGGAAAAAGCAAAAAATTTCAGAATTGCACCTTGCAATGCGGAGAAATTACTGTTTGTGCATTTACAATATTCATTAATTTTTGCCATTGAAAAACATCATGTTACTCATATCCCAGAAATGTTTGAAGCTACTGACTGAATGAAAGAAGCTGGCATCTCACTCTCTTTGAATCTTCTTTATCATGCTAAGAGGAGCAGGAAAAAGCAAAAAATTTCAGAATTGCACCTTGCAATGCGGAGAAATTACTGTTTGTGCATTTACAATATTCATTGATTTTTGCCATTGAAAAACATCCAGAAATGATTGAAGCTACTGACTGAATGAAAGGAGCTGGCATCTCACTCTCTTTGAATCTTCTTTATCATGCTAAGAGGAGCAGGAAAAAGCAAAAAATTTCAGAATTGCACCTTGCAATGCGGAGAAATTACTGTTTGTGCATTTACAATATTCATTGATTTTTGCCATTGAAAAACATCATGTTATTCATATACCAGAAATGTTTGAAGCTACTGACTGAATGAAAGGAGCTGGCATCTCACTCTCTTTGAATCTTCTTTATCATGCTAAGAGGAGCAGGAAAAAGCAAAAAATTTCAGAATTGCACCTTGCAATGCGGAGAAATTACTGTTTGTGCATTTACAATATTCATTGATTTTTGCCATTGAAAAATGTCCAGAAATGATTGAAGCTACTGACTGAATGAAAGGAGCTGGCATCTCATTCTCTTTGAATCTTCTTTATCATGCTAAGAGGAGCAGGAAAATGCAAGAAATTTCAGAATTGCACCTTGCAATGCGGAGAAATTACTGTTTGTGCATTTACAATATTCATTGATTTTTGCCATTGAAAAACATCCAGAAATGATTGAAGCTACTGACTGAATGAAAGGAGCTGGCATCTCACTCTCTTTGAATCTTCTTTATCATGCTAAGAGGAGCAGGAAAAAGCAAAAAATTTCAGAATTGCACCTTGCAATGCGGAGAAATTACTGTTTGTGCATTTACAATATTCATTGATTTTTGCCATTGAAAAACATCATGTTATTCATATACCAGAAATGATTGAAGCTACTGACTGAATGAAAGGAGCTGGCATCTCACTCTCTTTGAATCTTCTTTATCATGCTAAGAGGAGCAGGAAAGAGCAAAAAATTTCAGAATTGCACCTTGCA